>NC_064243.1:24890151-25193181 GCF_003254725.2 Canis lupus dingo | reverse complement strand
ATGTGGGACTTGATCCTGGCACTCCAGGATCACACCCTGGGCTAAAGGTAGGCACTCAACCCTGAGCACCCAGGCGTCCCTTTCCCCAAATTTTAGAACTTTATTTTTGTCTTACTTGACTTAGACTTCCATGTTGAAAGGAATGTTTTGTCTCAAAGGTTTTCTGTTGACTTCTTTTATCAGATTACAAAAATTATTTTATTCCTAGTTTACTAAGGGTTTTTAAGATCATAAATAATTGAATTTTAGCAATTGTTGTAGCTACTGAGATGATTATATGTCCTCTTATTTTATTTTTTAAAGATTTTATTAATTTATTTTAGAAAGAGAGAGGGAGAGAGTCTCAAGCAGACTCCCTACTGAGCATGGAGCTCAAGACCAGGTTTGATCTCACTACCCTGAAACCACGACCTGAGCTGAAATCAAGAGTCAGGCGCCCAACCTACCCTTATGTCTTCTTCTTTTAACATACCAAATTAAATTTATAGGTTTTTCTAAGCTATTCAACAATGTTGAAATTCTTGATCATAATATGATCATGGATTAAGAGGCACAAAGTATTCTTTCGCTAAAATATTGTTTTAAATACTTGCATTTAGGGGCAGGTACACACTCTCTCAAAATAAATAAAATCTTAAAAAAAATACTTGACCTCTAGTTTTCCTTTCTCATACTAACTTCTTGGGTGTGGTAGGTAGAATTGTGGCCCCCCCACCAAATGATGTTCATATCCTAATCTCTGAAATCTATATTACTTGGGAAAAGGAAATTTGCAAATGTGATTAAGGATCTTGAGAAGGGAAGATTAGCTTTGATTACCTGAGTGGACCCAACCTAATTCTTTCAGTTCTTAAAAGTACATTCCCCATCTGTGGAGAAGCAGAGACAGTGTGAGAACTCAGCCTACCACTGATGTCTTTGAAGATGGCAGATGCCATAAGCTTGGAAACACAGGTGGCCTCTAAAAATCAATTCTCCCCCCTAAGTCCCAGAAAGAGACACAACACCTTGATCTTACTCTGGTGAGACTTGGGTCAGGCTTCTGGCCTCTAGGACTCTAATAAATATCTGTTGTTTAAAGCAACAAAGCTTGTGATAATTTGTTACAGCAATAATGGAAAACTAATATATCTAGTTTTATTATTAAGATAATATTTGACTTATAAGATGAAATGGGGTTCTTTTCTCTCTATTTACATTTTCTGGAAGAATCTGTACCAAACTGGAATGGTATTTAAAATGTTTAATAAAACTAAAAATATTTCTGCTGGTTTTCCTGCAATCCTACTCAGAAAAATATCCTACATTATTATATCATGGATGAGTATTTAAAAATGACCTTCTCGGCATTTCATTGCATCTGTATCTTTGGGGTAAATACCCAACAGTGCAATTGCTGGGTCGTAGGGCAGATCTATTTTAACTCTCCGCACAGTTTTCCAGAGTGGCTGCACCATTTCACATTCCCACCAACAGTGTAAGAGGGTTCCCTTTTCTCCACATCCTCTCCAACATTTGTGGTTTCCTGCCTTGCTAATTTTCCCCATTCTCACTGGTGTGAGGTGGTGTCTCATTGTGGTTTTGATTTGTATTTCCCTGATGGCAAGCTGCACCCCGATGTTTATAGCAGCAATGTCCACAATAGCCAAACTGTGGAAGGAGCCTCAGTGTCCTTTGAAAGATGAATGGATAAAGAAGATGTGGTGTATGTATACAATGGAATATTCCTCAGCCATTAGAAATGACAAGTACCCACCATTTGCTTCAACGTGGATGGAACTGGAGGGTATTATGCTGAGTGAAGTAAGTCAATCGGAGAAGGACAGACATTATATGTTCTCATTCATTTGGGAAATATAGATAATAGTGAAAGGGAATAGAAGGGAAGGGAAGGGGGAAGAAATGGGTGGAAATATCAGAAAGGGAGACAGAACATAAAGACTCCTAACTCTGGGAAACGAACTAGGGGTGGTGGAAGGGGAGGTGGGTGGGGGGTGGGGTGACTGGGTGGTGGGCACTGAGGGGGGCACTTGATGGGATGAGCACTGGGTGTTATTCTGTATGTTGGCAAATTGAACACCAATAAAAAATAAATTTATTATTAAAAAGATAAATAAATAAATAAATGTGACCTTCTCTCCCAGATCTGAAAGAACACTCTACCATGGCAGCAGAAGAGAACTTTTTAAAAGTGTATCCCATAAATTTAGCATTCAAATGTCAAAACATGGTTTTAAACCCAGTATGTAGTTAGCACTCCCCCCTTCTCTCAATCTTCACCTCTTGTTTACCTCAGGACTTCTGAATCTTTTTTGAACAGGTCTTTTACCTCTTTTTTTCTTTTCCCTCTTTTAAATAAAAATATAAACATATTTTAATGTGTTTAATTAAACAGGTCTTTAAAATAAAATTTTAAAAATATTGATGAAGAGTAGGCAGTAGTGTAGAAATATGATAGGTTGAGGAATCTGAAGTAATTGTAGTTAACTGAGGAAAACAGTAAATCCTACTTTTGGATTCTTCCTGGCATTCCTTTGTCTTTGGAGATAAGGATGCTTCTTTCGTCTGGGTATAGGAAAGACACATCCCACAGGAGGGTTTTATGACCTGTTTTGAGGAGAAGGGGAGGAAAGGCCAGAAAGACTTTCCTACTTATGCCATTTTCTTAAGCTCCTTCAGCTTAAGATAATTAATATGCCAATGTGTCAATATTTTTAGGTAGCATGTCCTAAAGCCCATCAGATTATCTTAATCTTATTGTTATTCTTATTATATGATTATTCTTTTTTTGTGCAACTTCTTCCCCAAGAATTTAAAATTTCCTCTACTTAAAGGTTCATAGAATTTTGATATTATCTTTTTTTTAAGATTCTTTATTAATTTTGCTATGGACTGAATGTTTGTGTCCCCACAAAATTCATATGTGAAAACCTATAATCCCTAGTGTGATGATATTTGGAGGTAGGACTTTGGGAGGTACCTAAGTCATGATGATGAAGTCCACATGAATGGAATTAATGCCCTTATAAAATAAACCTTGGAGAGTGCCTTTATCTTTTCTACCAAGTGAGGATACAGTGAAAAGATGGCTGTCTAGGAAGGAGGAAGTAGCCACTGAATCAGTCAATGCCTTCCCTATCACCAGAACCATGAAAAATACATTTCTGTTACTTAAAAGCCACCAGTCTGTTTTCGTTAGAGCAACCCAAATGTACTAAGAAATTATATTCTATAGTCTCTGCATTCAGTTACTTTTCTAGAAAAAATAAGAATATGAGGTTTATCATTTCTTTTTTTCCACATTAGGGAGTGAGTCACTCTTGGACACACCTGTTCAACAAGATATAAGGATTATTACAGCAGCTGGCACTGCTTTTTAATAAAAGAATGGCAACCAATGGGGAATGGAGAATGGGGAGTTGAATACATTTAAGAACATCCAAACCATAGAATGTGTTGAGAAACAGTTTTCCATGGTCTCATAGCTTGAAACATCTTAGGAACAGAGGCATTGACTTTTTTCTTCTAAGACTACCTTTTTAAGGTTGTTTTGTATACTGAATAACTTTGAATGATAGAGATGGTATCTCCCCCTGGAACAAATTACAGGCATGCTTACTGTCTGCTAAAATAAAGATAATATCTCCCTCTGGATTGAAGAACAGACATGCTTATTTCTCATTATAAATATTGACATTCTTGGGGCTCCTGGTTGGGTATCTGCCTTTGGCTCAGGTCATGATCCTGGGGTCCTGGGATCAAATCCTGCATCTCCTTCTGCCTATGTCTCTGCCTCTCTCTCTGTGTCTTTCATGAATAAATAAATAAAGTCTTTTTTTTTTAATTGACATTCTTTATGCTAAGGGTTCCTCTCCTGGAACACAAACTACTCATATGTAGACTATATCTGGGCCCATCTATGTCACCTCCATAGGACTCAGGAGCAAAAGGAACCCTGAAAAATAGGTCGATGTTCACGTTGCTTATCATGCTTGTCAAGGCGTCCCTTAGTCTTCCCTATCAAGGCCCCAACCCTCTGGTCCTACAAGAATATCACCCTTATGTCCCCCCACCCTCCATACAAATCCTAACTTGTTAACTTGTAAGAGAACAAATTAGACCCTTCTCAAGTCTTTAACAGTTTTAGTGACAAGGATGGGATGCTACTTGTGGAAAAGAAAGCACAGGGTCCTGCAGGCCAGGTCTGAGAATCTGATAAGACTCTTTGGGATCTGACAGCAAATGCTGGGCAAGGGGAAGGTGGTGTGGTCTATTGTCTTGCCTGTTAATAAATGTTTAGAGCAGTGAGAGGTAGGATTGAACCAAGCTGCCCAAACAGTGCCTTGATTATTGCTCATTCTACTCTGGGAGGGTGGATGAGCTAATTTTACCAGGGCAATGGGAAAGCAAGCCTTACAACCTCAGCTAAAAGGCAATGTGGCTATAAATGGTGAACCAAAGAAGCTCCACAACCAAAAAATAACTAGTGTCAGCACTGAGGACCTTGCTACTCAACACAATACTTTGGACAGAGCAAAATCATTAGAAGTTCTTTTTATTGAGCTATAAGCTAGTATGTGCATAAAACCTGCTCAAATTGAATGCAATTCTTTTACTGGCATGGAGCCCCTTTCTCCCTCCATACCCTTTGATTACTGTCTTCCTATCTATACCAATCCCAATTGCTTTACAGAGAGGTCTTCCTGTCCCCCAGAGATACCAAAGGACATACACACCAGTCCCTCTCATTATGCTGGGAAACTACTGGGTACAACCACCCAGGTCACTATCTTATCCAGTCCCATAGAGTGAGTGGGCACCCAGATTCAAGTGAATGGAGTTTGGGCAGGCTTTACAGTGGGAAAAATAAGCTAATGGGACTTTAGAGGTTGAGAAATTTGGGCCATCTCAATGTATGGCTGTTTTTGCTTCTATATCTGAATGTTCTTCCTCATCTGAAAAGTGCTAAGGGGATTCTCCCAATCATGGAAGCCTCATATAGGTAAGTGCTTATAGAACACACCTTTGAGTTCAAATTTCATTGAAAAGTTTCAGGAAGTTGGGGTTTCTGGCAAAGTGAAACAGCTTCTACCCTGAGGGACATTGGGGTTTCAGATTCATTGTCCCTTTGGCATAGCTACCAGGTATGACTTTTTGAAACCAGTTATAGCTTGCTATTGTGCTCTTGGCAAAGCTAAACACCTGATCCACGGAGGCCTTGTGACTCTCTGGAGTGACAGTCCCATTTTTTTGGGTGGGTCAACTGGAACTCAATTACTTATATGGTTAAAATAGACTAATAAGACTCATTTGTCAGGTGAAAATGATTTATTCAAGAGCACAGTCAGCCTGGCCCAGCTACTTCTCAGCTTGATATGAAAAGTGGAGCTTTCCTCCTGAGGAAATTTCAATTTCCACTATGCTTCCCAAAGTGACACTATTGGTTCAAAGGGGCCCTCAAATCACAGAGGTACTCCTATATGCTTGGTCTGGTTCTCTGATGGTGAACATCTATGTACATTATGTTTTGACCTAAGTAATTCAACTTCTACTAATTTAGAGTACAAGTATATTAATATGTTTAAAAATAGTTATATTTGCAAAGATGTTTACTGAAACATTGTTTTTGATAGCAAATGACAAGAAACTATTTTTTAAATTAAATTTTTTTTATGGAGTTCAATTTTCCAACATATAGCATATCACCCAGTGCTCATCCCATCAAGTGCCCCCCTCAGTGCCTGTCACCAAGTCACCCCAATCCCCAACCCACCTCCCTTTCCACTACCCCTTGTTTGTTTCCCAGAGTTAGGAGTTTCTCATGTTCTATCATCCTCACTGATATTTTCACTCATTTTCTCTCCTTTCCCCTTTATTCCCTTTAACTATATTTTATATTCCCCAAATGAATGAGAACATATAATGTTTGTCCTTCTCCGATTGACTTACTTCACTCAGCATAATACCCTCCAGTTCCATCCACATCGAAGCAAATGGTGGGTACTTGTCATTTCTAATGGCTGAGTAATATTCCATTGTATACATAAACCACATCTTTTTTATCCATTCATCTTTCAAAGGACACCGAGGCTCCTTCCACAGTTTGGCTATTGTGGACATTGCTGCTATAAACATCGGGATGTAGGTGTCCCGGCATTTCACTGCATCAGTATCTTTGGGGTAAATTCCCAGCAGTGCAAATGCTGGGTCACAGGGAAGTTCTATTTTTAACTCTTTGAGGAACCTCCAGACAGTTTTCCAGAGTGGCTGTACCAGTTCACATTCACACCAACACTGTGCAAGAGGGTTCCCATTTCTTCACATATTCTCCAACATTTGGTGTTTCCTGTGGTTAATTTTCACCATTCTCACTGGTGTGAGGTGGCATCTCATTGTGGTTTTTTTTTTAATTAGAAAAATTATTTATTTCTGCTCCTTTCATACATCTTATTGGGCAGAAACAGTCTCACACATATCTGAATAATGTACTGTCACACTGTTTAAAGGCAAAGCACCATAGGTAAAGCTGATCAGAGTTCTCAGCTTATGGGATCTCGCTTCCTGATTTTACATTAATTTTTGAAAGTCAGAAATGTCATCTCCACAAAATGTTAAGGGAGCTATAAGAAATAATCACTTTATTCAATATTATAGTTGTGGAAATGGGAGTATATTTTCTTTAAGAAATGAAAAACTAAGAAGAAAATGCCACTAAACATCACTGGTGTGTCAGTACAGGCCAGCAGGAGAAATACTGTGAGAAATTTGTCTCTTTGATACCAAGAAGACATTCTAGTTCAAGCTTTAATATGATTCCTATTTCTCACGAGATGCTTCTTTTCTGCTGCTTCACTCTTTTTCCATATTTCACATCAGAGGATTGGTACAGCCTTTAAAACTTCATTAACAGGGGCAAATCCAATATCCACGGATTTCTTGTCAAAAGGCATTTTTTAACCCATCAGGTAGCCCGGCAGTTTTCATTCTCATGAATACTCTAGCCATGAAAAAACTCAATAGGACACAGACGAATCCAATGAATAGAAGAAGAAATCTATTGAGTTTTGGAATGTTTGGTGCATTTGATCGGTCCAGGATTATGAAACCTAAACCTCCCATTGTAAACAGGAAGCTGGATGCAAGTCCTTCCATAATATATTGTCCATTTACTCTGTAGGCCAAGAAAGCTACTGGTCTCTGATGTCCATGTTCATCAGTCATAGAACCAACACTTGGAGGTTCAACAATAACATCATAAATTATTCCTCCGGTGATGAGGAAGTAAGACACCACCACCAGAGCATACACCGTCATGGCCGACGGCATGTGCACCCAGGGCGGCCTCTTCAGCTTCAGGTTGGGGCATTCGAGCACTAAGAACGGGACGCGGTACAAGGTCTCCATGTTGGTGGCGGCAGGGGTTTCCTCATTGTGGTTTTGATTTGTATTTCCCTGATGTCAAGTGACACGGAGCATTTTCTCATGTGCTTGTTGGCCATGTACTATGTCTTCCTCTGTGAAATTTCTGAACATGTCTTTTGCCCATTTCATGATTAGATTGTCTCTTTGCTGTTGAGTTTAATAAGTTCTTTATAGATCTCGGAAACTAGCCCTTTATCTGATAGGTCATTTGTAAATATCTTCTCCCATTTTGTAGGTTGTCTTTTAGTTTTGTTGACTGATTCTTTTGCTGTGCAGAAGCTTCTTATCTTGATGAAGTACCAATAGTTCATTTTTGCTTTTGTTTCTCTTGCCTTCTTGGATGTATCTTGGATCTTGCTGTGGCAAATGCAAAAAAGGTGTCGCTTGTGTTCTCTTCTAGGATTTTGATGGATTCTTGTCTCACATTTAGATCTTTCATCCATTTTGAGTTTATCTTTGTGTCTGCTGTAAGATAATGGACTAGTTTCATTCTTCTGCATGTGGCGGTCCAGTTTTCCCAGCACCATTTATTGAAGAGACTGTCTTTTTTCCAGTGGTTAGTCTTTCCTGATTTGTCGAATATTAGTTGACCATAGAGTTGAAGGTCTACTTTTGGATTCTCTCTTCTGTTCCATTGATCTGTGTGTCTGTTTTTGTGCCAGTATCACACTGTCTTGATGATCACATCTTTGTAGTACAACCTGATGACTGCTTCAATTTCCTCCTGGGTTATCGGCCTGTCAGGTTTTCTTTTTCTTCCTGTTCCAGTTTTGGTAGTTTGTGGGTTTTCCAGAAATGCGTCCATTTCTTCTAGATTGCCTAGAATCTTATTGGCATATAGCTGCTCATAATAAGTTTTTAAAGTTGTTTGAATTTCCTTGGTATTGGTGATGATATCTCCTTTTCCATTCGTGATTTCATTAATCTCCTTTTCTTTATTATCTTTAATAAGGCTGGCTAATAGTTTATATATCTTATGAATTCTTTCAAAGAACTAACTCCTGGTTTTGTTGATCTGTTCCGCAGTTCTGGTTTCTATTTCATTGAGTTCTGCTCAAATCTTTATTAACTCTCTTCTTCTGCTTGGTGTAGGTTTTATTTGCTGTTCTTTCTCCAGTTACTTTAGGTGCAAGGTTAGCTTTTGTATTTAATTTCTTTCCAGTTTTTTGAGGGATGGCTGTATTGCGATGTATTTCCCTCTCAGGGCTGCTTTTGCTGTATTCCAAAGATTTTGAGTGGTTGTATCTTCATTCTCATTGTTTCCATGAGTCTTTTTATTCTTCTCTAATTTCCTGATTGACCCTTACATCTTTTAGGAAGATGCTCTTTAACCTCCATGTATTTGGATTTCTTCCAAATTTCTTCTTGTGATTTAGTTCTAGTTTCAAAGCATGATCTGAAAATATGCAAGGCACAATCCCAAAATTTTGGTATTGGTTAAGACCTGATTTGTGACCCAGTATGTGGTCTATTCTGGAGAAAGTTCCATGTGCACTTGAGAAGAATATTCAGTTGCGTTTGGATGTAAAGTTCAGTAAATATCTGTGAAATCCATCTGGTCCAGTGTGTCATTTAAAGCTCTTGTTTCTTTGAAGATGTTGTGCTTAGAAAATCCGTCATTTACAGAAAGTGCCATGTTAATGTCTCCCAGTATTATTGTATTATTATCTAAGTATGTCTTAACTTTGGTTATTAGTTGATTGATATACTTGACAGCTCCCACATTAGGGGCATAAATATTCATAAATATTCATGATTGTTAGGTCCTCTTGTTGGATATATCCTTTGAGTATGATATAGTGTCCCTCTTCATCTCTTACTATAGTCTTTGGGATAAACTTTAATTTATCTGCTCTGAGGATTGCTACCCCTGCTGTCTTCTGAGGACCATTTGAACGGCCATTTGCCATTCAAATGGTTCTCCAACATTTTATTTTCAGGCTGTAGGTGTCCTTGGATCTCAAATGACTCTCTTGTAGATAGCAAATAGATGGGTCTTGATTTTTTATCCATTCTGAAACCCTGCCTTTTGATAGGATCATTAAGCCCATTTACATTCAGAGTTACTATTGAAAGATATGAATTTAGTGTCATCATGATACCTATTCAGTCCCTGTTTTTGTGGATTGTTTCTTTGGACTTCCTCTTTCTTTTACAGAGTTCCCCTTAATATTTCTTGCAGAGCTGGTTTGGTGGTCACATATTCTTTCCATTTCTGCCTATCTCGGAAGCTCTTTTTCTCTCCTTCTATTCTGAATGAGAGCCTTTCTGGATGCAGTATTCTTGGCTGCATGTCCTTCTCATTTAGGACCCTGAATATATCCTGCCAGCCCTTTCTGGCCTGCCAGGTCTCTGTGAAAATGTCTGCTATTAACCTAATACTTCTCCCCAGAAAGGTTAGGGATTTCTTGTTTCTTGCTGCGTTAGGGATCTTCTCTTTATCTTTGGAATTTGCAAGTTTCACTATTAAATGTCAGGGTGTGGAACAGTTTTTACTGATTTTAGGGGGGGATCTATCTCCTGGATCTGAATGCCTGTTTCCCTTCCCTTCCCAGGTTAGGGAAGTTGTTAGCTATGATTTGTTCAAATACACTTTCTGTCCCTCTGTCCTCTTCAAGGCCCTCTGGCACCCCAGTTAAACAGATTTTTCTTTCTGAGGCAATCATTTTCCTTAATCTTTCCTCATGGTCATATATATATATATATGATGACTGTGGTTAATTTTCATTATATATGATATATATATATATATATATATATATATATATATATATACAAATTTTTTTATTGGTGTTCAATTTGCCAACATATAGAATAACACACAGTGTTCATCCCATTAAGTGCCCCCCTCAGTGCCCATCACCCAGTCACCCCCACCCCCTGCCCACCTCCCCTTCCACCACCCCTAGTTCATTTCCCAGAGTTAGGAGTCTCTCATGTTCTGTCTCCCTTTATGATATTTCCCACTCATTTTTTCTCCTTTCCCCTTTATTCCCTTTCAATATTTTTCATATTCCACAAATGAATGAGACCATAAAATGTTTGTCCTTCTCCGATTGACTTATTTCACTCAGCATAATACCCTCCAGTTCCATCCACATCAAAGCAAATGGTGGGTATTTGTCATTTTTTTTCACAGTAACTTCTTTTTCTTTTTTTTAAATAATAAATTTATTTTTTATTGGTGTTCAATTTACTAACATACAGAATAACACCCAGTGCTCATCCCGTCAAGTGCCCCCCGTCACCCTTTCACCCCCACCCCCTGCCCTCCTCCCATTCCATCACCCCTAGTTCGTTTCCCAGAGTTAGGAGTCTTTATGTTCTGTCTCCCTTTCTGATATTTCCACCCATTTCTTCTCCCTTCCCTTATATTCCCTTTCACTATTATTTATATTCCCCAAATGAATGAGAACATACAATGTTTGTCCTTCTCCGATTGACTTACTTCACGCAGCATAATACCCACCAGTTCCATCCACATTGAAGCAAATGGTGGGTATTTGTCATTTCTAATGGCTGAGTAATATTCCATTGTATACATAAACCACATCTTTTTATCCATTCATCTTTCGATGGACACCGAGGCTCCTTCCACAGTTTGGCTATTGTGGACATTGCTGCTAGAAACATCAGGGTGCAGGTGTCCCGGCATTTCATTGCATCTGTATCTTTGGGATAAATCCCCAGTAGTGCAATTGCTGGATCGTAGGGCAGATCTATTTTTAACTCTTTGAGGAGCCTCCACACACTTTTCCAGAGTGGCTGCACCAGTTCACATTCCCACCAACAGTGCAAGAGGGTTCCTTTTCTCTGCATCCTCTCCAACATTTGTGGTTTCCTGCCTTGTTAATTTTCCCCATTATCACTGGTGTGGGGTGGTATCTCATTGGGGTTTTGATTGGTATTTCCCTGATGGCCAGTGATGCTGAGCATTTTCTCATGTGCTTGTTGGCCATGTCTATGTCTTCCTCTGTGAGATATCTGTTCATGTCTTTTGCTCATTTCATGATTGGATTGTTTGTTTCTTTGGTGTTGAATTTAATAAGTTCTTTATGGATCTTGGATACTAGCCCTTTATCTGATAGGTCATTTGCAAATATCTTTTCCCATTCTGTAGGTTGTCTTTTAGTTTTCTTGACTCTATCCTTCACTGTGAAAAATCTTATCTTGATGAAGTCCCAATAGTTCATTTATGCTTTTGTTTCTCTTACCTTCTTGGATGTATCTTGCAAGTAGTTACTGTGGACAAGTTCAAAAAGGGTGTTGCCTGTGTTCTCCTCTAGGATTTTGATGGAATCTTGTCTCACATTTAGATCTTTCATCCATTTTGAGTTTTTCTTTGTGTATGGTGTAAGAGAATGGTCCAGTTTCATTCTTCTGTATGTGGATGTCCAATTTTCCCAGCACCATTTATTGAAGAGACTGTTTGTTTTTCCCAGTGGATAGTCTTTCCTCCTTTGTCGAATATTAGTTGGCCATAAAGTTGAGGGTCCACTTTTGGATTCTCTCTTCTGTTCCACTGATCTATGGGTCTGTTTTTGTGCCAGTACACAGTTCCTTGATGACTACAGCTTTGCAGTACAGCCTGAAATCTGGCATTGTTATGCCCTGAGCTATGGTTTTCTTTTTTAATATTCCCCTGGCCATTCGGGGTCTTTTCTGATTCCACACAAATCTTAAGATGATTTGTTCCAACTCTCTGAAGAAAGTCCATGGTACTTTGATAAGGATGCATTAAACGTGGAAATTGCCCTGGGTAACATTGACATTTTCACAATATGAATTCTGCCAATCCATGAGCATGGAATATTTTTCCATCTCTTTGTGTCTTCCTCATTTTCTTTCAGAAGTGTTCTATAGTTTTTAGGGTATAGATCCTTTACCTCTTTGGTTAGGTTTATTCCTAGGTATCTTATGCTTTTCAGAGATATCTACAGAACCTTACGTCCAAACGCAACTGAATACACATCCTTCTCAAGTGCACATGGAACTTTCTCCAGAATAGACCACATACTGCATCACAAATCAGGTCTTAACCGATACCAAAAGATTGGTATCGTCCCCTGCGTATTCTCAAACCATAATGCCTTGAAATTAGGACTAAATCACTAGAAGAAGTTTGCAATGATTTCAAACATGTGTAGGTTAAGGACCATCCTGTTAAAAAAATGAAATGGTCAACCAGGAAATTAAGGAAGAATTAAAAAGATTCATGGAAACTAATGAGAATGAAGATACAACCATTCAAAATCCTTAGGATACAGCAAAAGCAGTCCTAAGGGGGAAATACATCGCCAATACAAGCAGCCATCCAAAAACTGGAAAGAACTCAAATACAAAAGCTAACCTTACACCTAAAGGAGCTAGAGAAAAAACAGCAAATAGATCCTACACCCAGCAGAAGACGAGTTAATAAATATTCAAGCAGAACTCAATGAAATAGAGACCAGAAGAACTGTGGAACAGATCAACAAAACCAGGAGTTGGTTCTTTGAAAGAATTAATAAGATAGATAAGCCATTAGCCAGCCTTATTAAAAAGAAGAGAGATATGACTCAAATTAATAAAATCATGAATGAGAAAGGAGAGATCACTACCAACACCAAGGAAATACAAACGATTTTAAAAACATATTATGAGCAGCTATATGCCAATGAATTAGGCAATCTAGAAGAAATGTACGCATTTCTGGAAAATCACAAACTACCAAAACTGGAACTGGAAGAAATAGAAAACCTGAACAGACCAATAACCAGGGAGAAAATTGAAGCATTCATCAAAAACCTCCCAAGACACAAAAGTCCAGGGCCAGCAGGCTTCCCAGGGGAATTCTATCAAACGTTTAAAGAAGAAACCATACCTATTCTACTAAAGCTGTTCGGAAAGATAGAAAGAGATGGAATACCTCCAAACTCGTTCGATGAGGCCAGCATCACCTTAATTCCAAAACCAGACAAAGACCCCACCAAAAAGGAGAATTATAGACCAATATCCCTGGTGAACATGCATGCAAAAATTCTCAACAAGATACTAGCCAATAGGATCCAACAACACATTAAGAAGATTATTCACCATGACCAAGTAGGATTTATCCCCGAGATGCAAGGCTGGTTCAACACTTGTAAAACAATCAATGTGATTCATCATATCAGCAAGATAAAAAACAAGAACCATATGATCCTCTCAATTGATGCAGAGAAAGCATTTGACAAAATACAGCATCCATTGCTGATCAAAACTCTTCAGAGCGTAGAGATAGAGGGAACATTCCTCAGCATCTTAAAAGCCATCTATGAAAAGCCCACAGCAAATATCATTCTCAATGGGGAAACACTGGGAGCCTTTCCCCTAAGATCAGCAACAAGATAGGGATGTCCACTCTCACCACTGCTATTCAACATAGTACTGGAAGTCCTAGCCTCAGCAATCAGACAACAAACAGAAGTAAAAGGCATTCAAATTGGCAAAGAAGAAGTCAAACTCTCCCTCTTTGCTGATGGCCAGATACTCTACATAGAAAACCCAAAGACTCCACCCCAAGATTTCTAGAACTCATACAGCAATTCAGCAGTGTGGCAGGATACGAAATCAATGCCCAGAAGTCAGTGGCATTTCTATACACTAACAATGAGACTGAAGAAAGAGAAATTAAGGAGTCAATCCCATTTACAATTGCATCCTCATGGTCTTTTAATTGTTTTTATCTTTTTTCCTTAGCTTCCTTCCTTGCTATCAACTTGTCTTCTATTTCACTCACTCATTCTTCTACCTCATTAACTCTTGTCATTAGGACCTCCAGTTTGGATTGCAGGTCATTTAATGGATTTTTTTATTTCAGCTTGATTAGATCTAAATTCTGTAGTCATGAAGTCTCTTGAATCCTTTATGCTTTTTTCCAGAGCCACCAGTAGCTTTATAATTTTGCTTCTGAATTGGCTTTCTGACATCGAATTGTAATCCAAATTCTGTAATTCTGTGGGATAGGGTACTATTTCTGATTCTTTCTTTTGTGGTGAGTTCTTCCTTCTAATCATTTTGCTCAATGCAGAGTGGCTAAAAACAAGTTTTACTGGAAAAAGGAATGAAGAAAAAAGAGAAAAAAGGGGAAAACAAACAAATAACAAATAACAAAAACCAAACAAAACAACACGCACACACACACACACACACACACACACACACACACAAAACAACCAAGGAGGGGTATCCTCTGATTCTATATACTGTAAGTCCTCGACTTCCCCTGAGCTTTCCAGCACTCATCGGTCAAGAACTTGCTCTTCCCTGTCCTTCCAGCTGGTCTTCTGGTGGAAGGGCCTGCTGTGCTTACTCTCAGGTGTGTGCACCTGGGGGAGCTACCTTGCCACCTGCCAGGTGCCGGACTCAGTGGGAGCTGTTTATCCTGTGAGGCCCCTGTTCCCTGGTAGCCCTGCTCCATCCCAGGCATAAGGTGACACAGGGAGGAACAACAAGACTGGCAGTGGCCAGCTCTCCAGATCTGGAGTCCGGTCCTGCAGTAACTACCGCAGCTTCCCCTCCGCAAGGGCCTGGATGCTCCGGGGTAGGGGGGCGCCTATCTGTACAGCTCAGGGGCGCCCAGCAGCAGGAGCGTCCTTGCTGTCCTGTGTCCTCCCGGCCTCCGCCTGTCCCAAGGGGAGTGCCGGATCCTGGGCCGTGTCCCCCAGTGCCCTGGTCCCCAGGGCCTGCACCACTGGAATTGTGCTCCCGGGCCGCGCAGCCCCCTCCTTGCAGAGCCGCCACCTGAACTGCTCTCAGGGCCAGGCAGCCCCCTCCGGAGGGAGCCGCTGCCTGAGCCTCCGCCTGAACTGCTCCCAGGGCCCTGCCGGGCACACGCTCTAGCCCTTTAGGGAGCTCAGCCTGTGGTGTGTGGCGTGCTCTCCCGCAGGGCGCACTTCCTCTGTTAGTGACCCCCGCAACCTGGTGACTCCACTGCCCCTCCTGGGATCCTGCCCGAGTTCCCTGCGAGCGCCTTTCCATAGATTGGTAAAGTTCCTGCTTTGGTAAAGCAGGTAAAGATTGGTAAAGATTGATAAAGTTCCTGCTTCTCTGGGACTGGGCTTTCCTGTCCTTGAGGCTCTCACTGCCCGGCCTTAGCCCGGCTCCTAGCCGGTCCCCTTCCCCACTGGATGCTTTTTTATTTATTTTTCCATCTTCCTACCTTGATAGAAGTGTGAACTCTCTTCACTGTAGCATTCCAGCTGTTCTCTCTTTAAATCTCAGGCCAAATTTGTAGGTTTTCAGGATTATTTGAAAGTTATCTAGGTAAGTTGGTGTGGACAGGTGACTTGGGGGTCCTAATTTTCTGCCATCTTGCCCCACCCCAAATGACAGGGAACTATTAAAAAATCTCTAATTTAGGGACTAGAGAGAGAAATTAGTTGTTCTATACAAACCATGTCAAATTATCCCAAAACATGACAAGTAAAAATAATGTTGATAATTTTTTGTTTTTATGGACAGGATTTTCTCAGTGTTATCTTAAGTGTGAATAAGAACATGGTTCATAGTCTTTTCCATTTATTGATCAGCTCCATACAACCTAACAAATAACACTGTGCTTGCTTTTACAGGTAACCTTAAGGAAAATCCCTACCACTCCTCCCTCAAATTCCAAGCCCTCTGGCCCACAACAATATTACCTAAATTGTTCCTCATATGAATTCTGGTTTCAAGACCTATTGTTTCATAAAAAGGCATGACACTGAAAAATGTAAAATTTATCACTTTCATGCAAAAATAGCACATATATAGATGTTTGTGTGGACTACCTGTGAAAGAAAACATAGGCACTCGTAATAGAGTTGCCTCTGGAAGAGGCCAGGGGGACCCTGAAAAAATCTTTGGTGAAAACAAGACTAATTTTCATTGCTGTATATGAAAAATCACACTTAGGTTAAGAAGTATTATCTCTGGGTGGTGAAAATCCAAAGAACAGTTTATTTATTGCCTGTTATTAATTTTGTATTATTTATATAATGAACTTAAATTTACTCCAAAGACCAAAAAAATTTCAAAATATTTTGAGAAAAGAGAGGAAAGGATGCATCCATATTCTAGTAGCTGGGAGAGCAATGAAAGTTGTAATCTCTGTTGCTGAAAAGAAAAATACAATCCTGAATGTAAACCTGGATGCTGACATTAGATCAGGGAGGAAGTAAAAATGTCACACAATTAGTAGGCAAAGAGGTGGTAGAGAAAATAAATCTAGATACAAAATTACCTATAAGAAAATTGCACAGAATATGTAACCAAATGAAAATTCAAAAACCAATCCAACAATATCTTGCTTTTAATATTTATTTTGATGTCTTCTTATGTCCAACAATATGACCAATTGAAGAAACAAACAGCATTGTAACAAGAAATTCTCAGTTCCATTCATTAGGTTTCAATAGCCGAGTTTCTCCCAGAATCCTATCTGGACTAACCTCAGTTATTACCATACCATACAGACAGACAGATCTCTTTGGGGCTTTTGGCAGCGATCTTTTATTCTCACAGCACTTTGAAGGATTTGAGATGAAGAACGCTGTACTATTGCCTTTGCACATCTTCCAGACAGTGGAAAATGTGTTTGGGAGCAGCAAATTGAAGTTCATCTTCTGGGAGCCTGTGAAAATATCTGGCTTTTGTAGATTGGTGAACCAAAAGAAAAAAAAATACCTTCAATCCTTGGATTGATATTATAGACTACCAGTACTCTTCTCATGGTAACAGTCCCACACAAACCAGTTTATAAAACTCCAGAATGTGGGGTAGATCCTTCATCTTTTAGGAAAATAGCATCTCTTAAAACAATTATTTTATTTCATCCATTGGTTGTTGCTAATGGCAACAGAAAGAATGCACTGGAGTGTCATAATAATCCTCCATTAAATCCCTGGTGTTTAAATTTTAATGTTATAATTCAAGAGCTGACAAAAGCCCATTGAGTGCATCTATGGGGAGGAAAACAGGCGGGCCCATTTTCTCAGGGGTGATGCTATAGCAACATGGAATGAATTTGGGGTCAGGGAACAAGCAGTCTCCAAGCTTTGTTTGCATTTCCTGGCTAAAAGTAGAATTCAACATTATAAATTTTACCCAAGTAAGTAGTTATTTTGAGCAGCAGGAAGATAGCTCCCTTTGTACCACTGTTTACATTGAAAACAGAGAGAAGGTAACAAAACCAGAACTGGAAGAAAGACATACCAACAAATATATTATGAAATGACTCTCAAAGTGACCACTTTAGAAACTCCAAAATGCCCTATGCTTGACACCCAAACCCTCTTCCCTGGACAAACAATACTTTTGAACATGGAAAAATATCACAACTCCCAGAATGTCTTTTAAAAAGGAGACAAAAAAGTCTGATCAACAGTCCCTGAATGTGACCCCTTCTAGTCATGCAAGACATGACAAAATAGGGTGCTGTTGATCCCATCTAGCTCTTTATAATGGTACTTTTGTTTCAGTGGGAGGATTTTTTTCTATCAGAATAAAAAAATATACCTGAATCACAAATGCCTGCTGTACAACAGAAGGCAACAAAACAAGCAAACAAACAAAATATACCCTACCTTAATTGCCAGAGGTTTGTGCTGCCAACTTAACTTTCCTTATAGCATCTGTGTTTTCACTTTTGGCTTTAGTGTTAAACATTAGCATATTGAGTCAATAATATAAACTAATATATTTGAGGTGGTTGTCCAATAAAGGTGTATCTAGTTACAGATTCTATTTATATAGCTCACAATATACAAAAATAAAGAATGTTAGGTTTTCAAGTGCTAAGTCAGACAAATAAACCTGTAAACCATGTAGCTCAGCAAAACTCAAAGCTATTCCTTCCTTTCCATCCCTTTGTCCAGATCCTCATTGTTTCACATCAACAATGAAAAATCCTTGCCCCTCCCAACCTCTCAGGACCTCTAGTACCCACCTCTTGCAATTCATCCTATTGCAATATTAATCATCTTCTTAAAACAAAAAAAAACTCCCTTATTTAAAAATCTTTGATGTCTATAGAATCAAATTCACACTCCTACAGATTAACTTTGCTGTTTATTATTAGTAAGGCAAACTGTATAACTTGCTATTCCACTATTTCTGCTATTCCAGAAAATATTTCTTTTTCTTTTTACTCCAAGCTTGCATGGCACATGTAGAATTGTCTTTCAGGACTTATTCACTTTTTTTCTAATAAACTGTCTAGTTATCATTCCCTGAGGGAAGGGACCATATATTCAACTAGGAAGAAAACATTTTTTAAAGAAATATTCCCTAAGCTGCATTCCTTACCTGGTTTTGACTATTAGGTATGCCAAGTATAATACTATCTATGAAAGGAAGCTATGAAATAAAAAATATTAGTAAGTAATATATTATAATCAGATGTAAGTATCTTAAATGAAAGAGTGGCTTAGCATAAAAAGAAAAATAAGGGATTAGGCTAGGTTAATCTGCGTGAATAAATAACCCTCATATCTGAACAGTTGATCATGATAAAATTACATTTTTTTTCATGTTACTCATCAAGTGAATATTGGCAAAAAGACCCTGCTCATCATAGTCAATGAGGGAACCAGGATGATGGAAGCTCCTTCTCTAAACATACTTACATAATCACTAAGAAGGGAATCTGGCAAACTACAACACACTGGCTTTGAAGATTTCTGCCCATATGTGACCCAGATCTCTTCTGCTCACCACATAACACAACCAACCTGACTTCCAGGGGACAAGGAAGAGCAATCCTACACGTATTCAGAAATGGAGACATTCTGAAAAGTGTGGAGAGCAACACTAGTGATGACTACCCCATATTTTCCCAAGAGTTGAAAAAAAAAGCAATAAATTTCAAAATTTACTTAAAACCAACAAAATATTTAAAGTTAGGAAACTCTCTAAGGTTGATCAAAGATATCTTTCAATAACCTTAGAAAACTGTTTCCCTATGGTGAAATTTTAGATATTTTCCCCTTAAGATTAAAGATAAAAATGCTTATTATCCTTGCTTTTGATTAATACAAACTGTAAGTCCTGGCCAAGACAATAAAACAAAAAAAGAAAGTGAGGTCTAAACTTCACCTTTTGACTTTTTTTTGGATTTTTCTATCAGAATTATTAAATGTAGCATAAGATTAGAAAGTAAAAGCAAAACATTAGTGACCCGTACAAAAGCATCAGATGAGTTAACATTTGTATAATTGGAGACTTAGAGAGATGAGAGAGTATGGAGCATAAAAATTATTTGGGGAAATATTGGTTGGAAAATTTCAAAATTTTATCAAAAATCCACCCATAATTTATAAGAATTTAAGCAACCACTATGCAGGGAGAAACCCCAGGTCCATTATTTTATTATTTTTTAAAATTAATTTTTAATTTTTTTCCTATTTTTTAATTTGAGTTCAATTTGCCAACATACATTATAACACCCAGTGCTCATTCCGTCAAGTGCCCTCCTTAGTGGGCATCACCCAGTCACCCTGTCCCCCTGACCACCTCCCCTTCTACCATCCCTTGTTTGTTTCCCAGGGTTAGGAGTCTCTCATGTTCTGTCACTTTCTCTGGTATTTCCCACTCATTTTCTCTCCTCCCTATAATCCTTTTCACTATTTTTTATATTCCCCAAATGAATGAGACCATATAATGTTTGTCCTTCTCCGATTGACTTACTTCACTCAGCATAATACCCTCCAGTTCCATCCACATCGAAGCAAATGGTGGGTATTTGTCGTTTCTAATGGCTGAGGAATATTCCATTGTATACATATACCACATCTTCTTTATCCATTCATCTTTCAATGGACGCTGAGGCTCCTTCCACAGTTTGGCTATCGTGGACATTGCTGCTAGAAACATTGGGGTGCAGGTGTCCCGGCATTTCACTGCATCGGTATCTTTGGGGTAAATTCCCAGCAGTGCAAAAGCTGGGTCACAGGGAAGTTCTATTTTTAACTCTTTGAGGAACCTCCAGACAGTTTTCCAGAGTGGCTGTACCAGTTCACATTCCCACCAACAGTGCAAGAGGGTTCCCATTTCTTCACATCTTCTCCAACATTTGGTGTTTCCTGTGGTTAATTTTCCCCATTCTCACTGGTGTGAGGTGGTATCTCATTGTGATTTTGATTTGTATTTCCCTGATGGCCAGTGATGCAGAGCATTTTCTCATGTGCTTGTTGGCCATGTCTATGTCTTCTTTGGTGAGATTTCTGTCCATGTCTTTTGCCCATTTCATGACTGGATTGTTCATTTCTTTGCTGTTGAGTTTAATAAGTTCTTTATAGATCTTGGAAACTAGCCCTTTATCTGATATGTCATTTGCAAAGATCTTCTCCATTCTGTAGGTTGTCTTTTAGTTTTGTTGACTGTTTTGCTGTGCAGAAGCTTTTTATCTTGATGAAATCCCAAGAGTTCATTTTTGCTTTTGTTTCCCTTGCTAGGTCCATTATTTTAAACTGTGGAAAGCCAATGTCAAATAGCACATAAAAAGAACAGGAGGAAAATATATCTTAAAGATAGAGATCTGAAGTATGAAGACTGACCCCTCATCAGAAAAAGCCAGAAGACAATGGAACAACATCTTTAAACTTATTAAAGAAAAATATAAACCTGTCAACCTGGGAAAGTACTGATCTGCCGCAGGTCTGCACTACAAGAAATGCTAAAGTTTTTGGGTGATGGTAAATGATACAGGTGAAAATTTAATTATGCAAAAAAAAAAAGAAACATTAAATACTGTGATAAATTTAAAGAAAAAATTAAACAAATCAGATGAAAGGGATAAACTTTTTTTTGAGAAAAACACCTAATCAAACTGATAGAAATGAAAGGAAAATGGAATAGTCCCATTAAATAAATAAAAGTGATAATTAAAAGATAATCAAAAGGTACAATCTTCCAGGTATAAAATAAATAAGTCCTGGGATGTAATGTACAACATGGTGACTATGGTTAATAATAATGTATTGTGTATTTGTAAGTTGCTAAGAAAGTAGATTTTAAATGTTCTCATCACAAGAAAAAACTTTGTAATTAAGTGTGGTAATGGAAGTTAATTAGGTTTATTGTAGTGATCCTTTTGCAACATATACATATATTAAATGAGTATGTTGTACACCAAAACTTTCAATATAATGCATATCAATTATATCTTTGTTTTTAAAAAACCCCCCAAGAAAATGCTGGGCTCAGATGGTTTCACTAGTGAATTCTATTAAGCACTTAAATAAATTATCCCAATTATATTTAACTTTTTCTGTTTTTTTTTTTTTTTCCCCCATAGAAATGTGCACTTAAAAGGGATGGTCTGAGTTTATTTGCTGAATGGAGATACTTCGAACTCAGGTCTGGCCAATAAAGAATTTGACTATAATTGCAAGTGGTTGAGATTATCCATTTGTTCTTCAGTTAACACTTGATGCTGATCCTTCACCCCAGCCAGTCCCCCCATTCCCACCCAAAGCAGAGACTGATGCACAAGAAGAGAAATGACAAACATAGGAACCTGACACTGCTGTTGGGAAAATGGATATAAGTTCTACTTTTCTTGAAGGTTATTAAAATCAAGATTGACATAAACAAAGTCAGTGTGTTTGAAAGAAGAAAAAGAAAAAAGAGTAATGGTAAATTTGAGCTTAGATCAAGGTGAGTTTTGCGTTTCATAAACAAATGCTGCAGGCCAAATATTTGGTGGACTGAAATAATTGCAATTCTTTTCAATCTTTTTATCTCAGAGTACTTGTTGCAGATAAAAATGAAGTAAGCCTTTTACATGTTTTTCTTTCTCATTCTAAGAACTGTCATTCTGGCTTCTAGCAGAAAACTTTCCCAAACATGAAAGAGAAGAGGCAAAAGCAAGGAAGAGAATGTTGTGTGTCTGTGAACAGACATTCAAAGGTAAGTTTTCAGGGAATAGGGAAAGTTCTGGCAAGTTTAAGCAGCATACTTTCACTGTATCTTGAAGGGCATGGACTGCAGTACATGTATTAATGTTGCAGGTCAGGTTCCCCAGGAAGTTGCCCAGGAAATGGAGCTTAGTCCACAAATAGTTTTGGGGGGAGTTGCTGTCAGGATTAGCTTCTGTGCAGGATTGTAAGGAAGCATAGTAGGGCCAAGGGAGAAACTGAGCTGTGGTGCAGCAACAACACCTAGGGCAGGCCCAAGGGGAGCCCTAAGGTCAGAATGGCCTTTCGATACACCTTAAATACACCTCAAAAAGGGACCAGTGATACTATGCAATGTGGCTCTCTTTAGGGGACAGCAACTTCCAGAGAGGACTGGCAGCTGAGAGTTCTCAGCCAGCAACACATTCAGCAGTTAAGGGGATTAGTCCTTCCTTGTTGGAAGAGGAATCCAGGCAGGGTAGTACAGCATCCATTATTGTCCATTTGTACAAGTCTTTGCTCCTCTTGCTTTACCTAAGCCCCAAAAGTCATTCCTCCAGGACTATGGTGATTGTTTTTCCTAGGGTAGACTTACTAGAGGAAAATTAAAAGAAAAAACTGTAGTTCTCACTGGTGCATGTGGGATTGAAGCTACAGTTATGATAAGTTATTGTCTCCTTATTCCACAATCTATCCTAGATTCTTCTTCCACAGCTAGTATCTCTGCTGGTCTTAGTGGCTTAGCTGGTGGAGCAACTCAAAGTCATATCTGATTGCCTAAACCCTGGGTCATTAAGCCCTTTTGAAATTGTGGCTACTACTCTATTTGTCCATTTACCATCCAAATTAGGCAAAGAAGTACTACGAGATAACCATACACCATATTCTTCCCTGTCCGCAATATGTCATAAAGCCTTCCTCCTGATGATCAGATCAATCGCCTCTATCAATATGGTATCCTCCCCTTGCCACTGGCTCCTTAGCATAAGGAGTATGAAGTACATGGCATAAATCACACTTTGAATTTCCATGGTGGATGTTTTCCATCTTAGGAACAAAAACCACAAAACACACATAGGTCAGAATTTTCAGAAAAAGAAAGCAGAAATTCCTTATAGGTCATTCCCATTTTCACCGTTTGGTTCCTGGCACCATGTATTCTAACTAATGGGGCACAACACTCTAGAGTAGTCATTAATTTGAGGATATACTGTGTTGTGGAAGATGACTCCCTATCTTAATATGGTTTTATTTTTGAGCACCTGTCTTATCTGTGCCATCTATAAGCTATTCCATTGCTCTTTAATGCTAGCTGCTTTCAGATGCTGTGTTATGTGACAAGACCTGTGGATCTTCTGATTGTAAGCCCACTGTTGCACTCCGTTGCCATAAGTGAGTCTCTTTAGTCCAGAGTTTTTCCTACACATTATGGGATGTTTAGCAGCAACTCTGGCCTCTAGCCACTAGATGTCAGTAGCACCACCCAAACGTGCCAACCAACTGTGGCTCCTGATGTTCCCAAATGTCCCCTGGGAGGGCGGGGAATTACTCCTGGTTAAAAACTACTACCTTAGTCTGTTGAATGCTATTGGGAATTCATGTGGATGGATGAAACTTTCTGTAACCCCATAAATAATGATGCTGTCTGAGACTCTTCCAACAGGAAAGGCAAATCCATACGTAGAATATGTGTAGATTCAAAAAGTGTCAATCCAAAATGAATGGAGGGTTCTTGTAGGATGGAATAAGTACAACATATTCAATTTGCCACTGGGTGGTTGCTTGGCACCTGGAAGGGATGGTGCTATATTTGGGGGTTAGCACTGGTTTCTCTTGCCAAGTCTCCACTCTTGACACCACAGTTAACTGTGTTTCTTTGTATCTGATGTTCAACACTGGGGGCTCTGATGACAGAGAGAGTTGGCTGACATGGACTGGCTGACATTTTGTCTACTCTGATTATTTGTTTGTTTAATGCCTATTCCAGGGTAGATGTTCTCTAGTGGACACAAACATACAATACAAAGATCTTCACACTGTATGCCCACTCCCATTAGTCCATCCACAAAACATGACTGCAGACCTTCCTCTCCATGATCTTCCCATCTTTTTCCTTCCAAGCTATATGTCACCTATATATTTATATAATTTTAATCCTGGGCTATTTTATTTCCATCAAAAGAGGAATATCGATTGTACCACCTGGAGCTCTGCCTATTGCAAAGATTTTCCCCAGCCAATGTCTTCCAAGGTCACCATGGAGAGGGGCTGCAGTGAAGTCCCAATCCATTTTTAGCTGGACACTCTTACTGAGCTGTCAGTTCATAAATCAGCTTTGTTCTTTTTCTACTTTTTCAGCTGTTGTAAGGCATCCTATGCAGAATAGATAAATGCTGGTTAAGAAGTCTTGCTTTATACAACTGTGGTGGAGGAAATGTAAGTCAAAGCCTCCAGACTCTACTGCTTGCCTGGGCCTTCTGGTGCTTCCTGTGTGTAATCCTTATAGATCATTTCAATCTTAAGACCTGATAGGTCTGATGAAGTCTATTTTGACCTCTTTGACTCTTATTTTTTAATCTCTAAAATGAGAGGTTTAATGAAATAACATCTTTATAACATCTTTTCCAATTCTAGAATTCAATGAGAGGAAGCATAATTTTGTATTTTGCAGGATGATAAACATTGACAACTATTGTACCTTTGCTTTATGACCATGGGTCCCTTACATGATTTTATCTAGGAATACCTCAAATGCCCCATTTTCACCATCCTGACCAGTTAAATCATTATTATGAGAAAACCAGTGTTTCCGAAGCCAATGAAAATCCTGTGCCCAGAGCAGCAACATTACTGTTCACTACTCAGTTTTCTGCTTCAACTTGCACAATCATTTACATACCCAATTTATAGTAAATGTTATGTTGAGAATTATAGACTCTATGATATCTCTGGGAGAAACCTTAAAGAGTACTACCTGAGTCTTCTGGCCACATGTAACCTAATCTGTCAGAGGGAAAACCCAGTTTCATTGGCCCCACTTGGGACCTCTGTAGTCTCTAATACTTTGAGTGCACTTAGGTCTGCAAAGAAAGGAGATTCAAGAACGAATTCGCTAAGCAATCAGTGAGAGCTATTGGCTACGTCAGAAAAATACCTTGAGATGGGGACTGTGAGGTATGAGGATTTATTTATTTGCAATGGGAAAATGATTTTAAAATTAATTAAATACACTTTGAGAAAACTAAGCAGATTGTATTAGTCAAGGTTCTTCAGAGAAACAGAACCAATAGGATGTGTGTGTGTGTGTGCGCGCGTGTGTGTAAGTGATTTACATATATAAAGATTTATTTTAAGGAACTGGCTCATGCAATTATGGAAGCTGTCAAGTTCAAACTCTGCAGCATGGGCTAGCAGTCTGGAAACCCAGAGAAAAGCCAATGTTACAGTTCAAGTCTAAAGACTGTCAGGCTGGAAACTCAGGGAAAAACAGATGTTGCTCTCAGGTTTAGAGTGTTACAAAATTCTCTCATGCTTGGGGAGCTCAGTCTTTTATTCTTCAAGCCTTCCACTGATTGAATGAGGTCCATGTACACTATAGAAAGCAATCTGCTCTACTCAAAGTCCACCAATTTAAATGTTAATTTCATCTAAAAGCACCCCCAAAGAAATATCCAGAATAATGCTCAACAACATATTTGGGCACCATGGCCCATCCAAGTTGACATATAAAATTAACCATCACACAGATTATAAAATACATTTGTTTCAGAATTGTTTTCAGAACCAAATTTTGTTCAAGCCACAACATTATAATTGGATACTACAGTATGTATCATTTATGAAATTTTTGGAAAATGGCTAACATTTTGAAACCCTCAAGTGACAGCAAATTAATGGACTGCTTGAGTCCAGTGATAGTCCCTGCATTTTCTTATTTTAAAAGATATAATTTCCATTGCTTGCTAAAAATGTAGCCTTTTTGTTTTTTGGATTTGACTTTGTGCAATAGTTTGCTCACCATTGATTTAGTTGCCCCTCCCCTTCCCTTTTTTTAGGGAAGAAAACAAAATCCTGAGAAATATAAGATATCGTAAAGATTTTAATGTCAAACTTTGAAATACTCTTTTTCCTCTAAAAGCTTATTCAAATAAGTTGAAAAATGAATCATATTTATTTATTTAACCTAAATATTATGAAAAACCTTTAATTCCATTGCTAATACAAGATATGCTTTGTATACAGAAATTATTCAATGTCCAGTCCAATGCCCACACATTCATTACTCATGTTCACCTCTTTTTGGTAACAGTACTTTTTTCTCAGGTATTTAGAAAATGGTTAAACTTTAGGTCTTATTTTACTTTCTTTGATATCTGATTAATTTATTTTTTTTTATTTTTTTAAAATTTTTTTATTTATTTATGATAGGCACACAGTGAGAGAGAGAGAGGCAGAGACACAGGCAGAGGGAGAAGCAGGCTCCATGCACCGGGAGCCTGACGTGGGATTCGATCCCGGGTCTCCAGGATCGCGCCCTGGGCCAAAGGCAGGCGCCAAACCGCTGCGCCACCCAGGGATCCCTGATATCTGATTAATTAAAGAAAAAACCTACAATTGACAAGATACACTTATAGACACTCTTAAATCTACTTAAAATTTTGAAATCTTAAGCTGAGCAGTATCTACATTTTGCTCACACATAATTGTCCTCATGATTGTGCTGCTAACAAATATTAGTTATTGGAAAATTATTGTAAAAATTACTTTATGAAGCTTATTTTCCACAAAAATATGCAGATCTTTCCATAATTTTCACAGTGTTGGTTCTATTTAAGTGAGCATGATTTATTTATCTATCGTATATGTCATTTAATTTACATAAAAATTACTGAAGTAGTATGTTTGTTGAAACTATATTCAAATAACAGAGGAGCATATAAAGTAAAAAGAAGAAACAGCAATTCCCTTTTCCCTAAAATCAGGAATTCATACTGATCTGCTTTTTCAATGGCTGTATAATATTCCAGAGTGTGAATATAACATAATCTGTCTGATAATTCCATTATTGATTACCAATAGTTATTCATGATCCTAAAAGATCTATAGTGAACATATTTCATGCATGATTGTTTGTTTCCACTGGATTTCTACAAGAGCCTACAACTGAACCAAAGACTATAAAAAATTTTACATTTTATTATTTATTACCAAATTTCTCTCAAAAAGGGCACCCCCGGTGGCACAGCAGTTTAGTGCCGCCTGCAGCCCAGGGCATGATCCTGGAGATCCTGGATCGAGTCCCACGTCAGGCTCTCTGCATGGAGCCTGCTTCTCCCTCTGCGTGTGTCTCTGCCTCTCATTCTCTCTCTGTGTCTCTATGAAGAAAGAAAGAAAGAAAGAAAGAAAGAAAGAAAGAAAGAAAGAAAGAAAGAAGAAAGAAAGAAAATCTTTAAAAAAATTTTCTCTCAAAAAAATCCGTAATAAAATTAATACTCCCACCAACTCTGTGTGTGTGTGCCTGTTTCCCTACCAATGTTAGAAATTATCCATCTTTTAAAGTAGTTAGAATATATAAAACATTGTTTCCAACTGAAAATTCTTTTAATGTTATTTTACTCCACGATGTCAGTAATTATTTCTAAAAGCTAAAATTTTTAAGTATTAATTATTATCACTCTTTCATGCTCTTTTATCATTCTTGTTATTTTATTTCTATATAGGATCAGTATGTACTCATCCTATTTTCAGTCATTGCCTGTAGAAGTCTACTTCTTAGGATCTATATCTCTATCTTTATATCTGTCTTTTTGTATTTTGACTCAAGCATTAAATTTAATGGCTGAATCCATACAATAATCAACTAGTGAATTTGGAATCTCCCATTGCCAAGACAACAGTACATTTATCATTGGTAATCTCAGATTCCACTAAAAATTGTCTTTAATAAAAAGCTCACCGCACTATAAATGGCTTCTGCAAAAAAGTACTAGAGATTATTCATTATAATACCTGCTATATTACTTATTCGAGTTTCATTTTATGGAAATATAGTAACACTGCAAATATTTTCACAAATTGACCAAATATATATTATTTATTCTTGAGCAATGTAATGGTAATAAGTATCCTTTGAGACAAGGAGGATACCAGATTTATATGAGTAGTTAATAATTGAGTATTTATAAGTATTTAATAATTGACTATAAATCCAGAATGTATCATTGCATCATTTCAGTCTGTTAATGACTTTTAAAAATGGCACTTAAAGAATTTCTCCAATACAGGATAGGAGAAGTAACTGACAGCAAGAAATTACATGACTGTAAATGGAAATTATTCCAACTCCAAATGCCTCTAGGAAACATAATTTTCACTCCAATATTTGAAAATAACTAATTTTCAGTAGGAAGTTGACAACATAAACCTTAATTTTGGTAACTTTCATTGGATACTTTTTAAAAACTAACCTTTATTTTGGTGATAATTCACAAGCAGTTGTAAGGGATAACACAGAGATCCCGTGACCTTTTATCCAGTTTTCCCCAAATTATAACATCTTGCAAAACTGTAGTACATTATCACAACAAAGATATTGATGTGGCTATATTAAAGATGCATCATATTGAATACAATGAACCAAAACCTTTGGGATGTAACAAAAGTGATTCTGAGAGAGAAGTTGAGAGCAAGATAGGCTACCTCAAGAAGCAAGAAAAATCTCAAATATAAAACCTAACCTTATACCTAAAGGAGCTAGAAAGGAAGAACAAACAAAACCCCAAACCAGCAGAAGGAAGCAGAATAATAAAGGTTAGAGCAGAAATAAATGATATAGAAACTAAAAAAAAAAAAACCCAATAGAACAAATCAGTGAAACTAGGATCTGGTTCTTGGATGAGATCAACCAAATTGATAAACCTCTAACTAGACACATAAAAAACAATAATAAAATAAATAAATAACTGACTCAAATAAACAGTCAAAAATGAAAGAGAAGTAAAAACCAACATCACAGAAATACAAATAATTGTATTTTTGTATATTATATAGAGAATATAATTGTATATTGAGAATATTATTAAAATTGTATGCCAACAAACTGGACAATCTAAGAGAAATGGAAAAATGCCTAGAAATATAACCTACCAAAATTGAAGCTGGAAGAAATAGAAAATTTGAACAGACTGATTACCAGCAATGAAATTGAATCAATAGTCAATAATCAAAAAATTCCCAACAAACTAAAATCCAGAACCACATGGCTTCATAGTGATGTTCTACCAACATTTTAAAAAGTTGATATCTATTAATATCTATTCTATCTATTCTTTTCAAACTATTCCAAAAAATGCAAGAGGAAAGGAAACTTCCAACTTCATTCTATGAGGCGAGTGTTATTCTAATACCAAAACCAGATAAAGATACCATAAAAAAGAGAACTATAGGCCAATATCTCTGATATAGATGTAAAAATCCTCAACAAAGTACTAGCAAACAGAATCCAACAATACAGTAAAAAAATAATTTACTACAATCAAGCGGGATTTATTCCTAGGAGGCAAGGGTGGTTCAATATTCACAAATCAATCAATGTGATCCATCACATCAATAAGAGAAAGAATAAAAAACCATATGATCATTTCAACAGATGCAGAAAAAGTGTTTGATAAAGTACAACATCCATTAATGATTAAAAAAAAACCCTCAACAAAGTAGGCCTAGAGGGAACATAATTCAACATAATAAAAACTTTATATAAAAACCCCACAGTTTTTCAATGGGGGAACACACACATCATATTCAAAGGGGGAAAGACTGAGAACTTTTCCCCTAAGGCCAGAAGCAAGCAAAGATGTCCACTCTCATCACTTATGCAACATAGTACTGGAAGTCCTAGCCATAGCAATTAGACAAGAGAAAGAAAGAAAAGGCATGCAAATTGTTAAGGAAGATGTAAAACTTGCACTATTTGCAGATGATGTGATGCTACACATAGAAAACACTAAAGACTCCACCAAAAAGTCACAGGATACAAAAGTAGTAAAATTTCGATATAAAATCAATATACAGAAATCTGTTGTATTTCTATGCACTAATAATGGAGCAGCAGAGAGAGAAATCAAGAAAACAATCCCATTTACAATTGTACTGAAAGTAATAAAATACCTAGGAATAAATGCAACCAAAGAGATGAAAGATCTGTACTATGAAACTATAAAACACAGATGAAAGAAATTGAAGATGATACAAAGAAATGGAAAGACATTCCATGCTCATGGGTTACAAGAATAAATATTGTTAAAATGAGCAATCTAAAGATTTAATACAATCCATATCAAAATACCAACACCATTTTTCACAGAAGTAGGAGAAACAATCCTACAATTTGTGTGAAACCATATAAGACCATGAATGGACAAAAGAATCTTGAAAAATAAAAACAAAACTGAAGGCATCACAATTCCAGACTTCAAGTTATATTACAAAGCTTTAATGGTCAAAACAGTATAGTAATAGTGAAAGGGAATAGAAGGGAAGAGAGAAGAAATGGGTAGGAAATATCAGAAAGGGAGACAGAACATGAAGACTCCTGACTCTGAGAAACGAACTAAGGGTGGTGGAAGGGGAGGGGGGCAAGGGGTGGGGGGTAATGGGTGATGGGCACTGAGGGGGGCACTTGACAGGATGAGCACTGGGTGTTATTCTTTATGTTGGCAAATTGAACACCAAGAAAAAATAAATTTATTATTTTAAAAAAACAGTATAGTACTGGCAAAAATAGACACACAGATCAATGGAACAGAATAGAAAACCCAGAAATAAACTCATAATTATATGGTCAATTAATCTTCAACAAAGGAGGCCAGAATATGCAATGGGAAAAAGTCTCTTCAACAAATGGTCTTGGGAAAACTCAACAGCTACGTGCAGAAGAATGAAACTGGACCACTTTCTTCCACCCAAACACAAGATTAAAGACCTATTATGAGACCTGAAACCACAAAAATCTTAGAAGAAAGCGCAGGCAATAATTTCTCTGACATTGGCTGTAGCAACATTTTTCTAGATCTGTCTCTTAAGGCAAGAGAAATAAAAGCAAAAATTAACCACAGGGACTACAAAAAAAGAAAAGTTTTCTGTACAGCAAAGAATAACAAACAATGAAACCAGAAGACAACCTGTGGAATGGGAGAAGATGTTTGTAAGGGACATATCTGATAAAGGGTTAGTATCCAAAATATATAAAGAACTTACACAACTCAACATCTGAAAAACAAATAATCCAATTTAAAAATAGAAGACTTGAACAGACATTTCTCCAAAAGACATACAGACGGCCAACAGATACATGAAAAAATGCTCATCACTTACCATCAGGGAAATACAAATCAAAACTACAATGAGATATCACCTCACACCAGTCACAATAGCTAAAATCAATAAGAAATAACAGGTATTGGCAATGATGTGGAAAAAGGGGAACCCTTTTGCACTATTGGTGGGAACAAAAAAATGATGCAGCCATTATGGAAAACAGTACAGAAGTTTATCAAAAAATTAAAAATGGAACTGCCTTATGATCCAGCATTTGGACCACTTGGTATTTACCCAAAGAATACAAAAATACTAATTCAAAGAGATATATGCACTCCGATGTTCATAGCAGCATTATCTATATATTACAGATTAAAATTATAAATTTTAATTCTAAATTATAGAAACAGCCCAAGTGTCCACTGACTGATGAATGGATGGAGAAGATGTGGTGTGTATATACAATGGAATATAACTCAGCCATAAAAAAGAATGAAATATTGCCATTTGCAATAATGTGGATGGAGCTGGAGAGTATAATGCTAAGTGAAATAAGTCAGAGAAAGACAAATACCATATGATTTTAAGAAACAAAACAATGAGCAAAAGGAAAAAAAAGAGAGAAGGCAAACCAAGAAACAGACTCTTAACTACAGAGAACAGACTGAGGGCTACCAGAGGGGAGGTGGGTGGAAGAATGGGTGAGATAAGTGACTGGGATAAAGGAGGCACTTTTGATGAGCACCAAGTGTTGTATGGAAATGCTGAATCATTCTATTGTACACCTGAAATTAATATTACACATATGTTAACTAACTGGAATGTAAACTTAAAAAAACTTAATAAACAAAAAAAGAAACAGGATTTATGATTAAAAAAAGAGATGCAGCACATTTCCATCACCACAAACATCTCTCATTTTGCCTTTGTATAAGGCACCTACCTCTATCTTCTTTCCCTCCCAGTTATTTGTAACTCCTGGGAACTACTAATCTATTCTCCATTTCTAAGTTTTGGTATTTTAAGAATATTATATAATGAAACTATATAGTGTGTTACCTTTTGATATTGGCATTTTTTATTTTTTTTAATTTTTATTTATTTATGATAGTCACACAGAGAGAGAGAGAGAGAGAGAGGCAGAGACATAGGCAGAGGGAGAAGCAGGCTCCATGCACCGGGAGCCCGACGTGGGATTCGATCCCGGGTCTCCAGGATCGCGCCCTGGGCCAAAGGCAGGCGCCAAACCGCTGCGCCACCCAGGGATCCCAGATATTGGCATTTTTAAAATGTAATATAATTCTTTGAAGATTCATCCAAGTTATGTGCCTCAATAGTGAATTCTTTGTTATTGTGGAGTTACATTTGATGATATGAATATACCAGTGTTTTTAATCATTCATCCATTAAACAATATCTATCTGCTCCCATCCCGGTTGATATTACATATGCTGCTCCTATTAATGTTTGTGTGCATAATTTTTGTGTGAACATAGGTTTTTATTTTTCTGGAGTAAATGACCAGGAGTATAATTGCTGGGCTGTATGGCGGTTACATGTTTGGTTTTTAAGAAACCAAAGAACTGTTTTCCAGAATAGCTAGAACATTTTAGGTTCCCATCAGTAACCTATAAGTGATGATCTAGTTTCTCCACATTCTTACAAGCATTTGGGTTGTCACTATTTTCTTTTGGTCATTTTGATAAGTATGTAGTACTATCTCGTTGAGATTTTAATTTGCATTTCCCTAATGGCTAATGTCGTTAAGAATCCTTTCAAGTGCGTAAGTGCTATCTGTGCATCCTGTCCAGTGAAATGTTTTTGTCTGTTTTCTAATGGAGTTGTTCGTGTACTAATTTTTTAGTTTTCCTATATTCTAGATACTCATCTCTTGTTGGATATGTGGTTTGAACTTTTTTTTTTTTTTTTACTCTCTGGCTTGTTTTGAGCATCTAAACAAGGTCTTTCGCTGAGCCAAAAGGTGTGCCTAGTCTTAGATCCCTAAAATTTTCTCTTTTCCCTTGTTTCTTTCTAAAAGTATTGTAGCTCTACATTTTACCATTAAACCCATGATCCATTTTGATTTATAATATAGGTGTGATGAAGCTGAAGTTCATTTTTTCCCCTATGGACATCCAATCACTCCAGTACCATTTATTGAAAAAGTTATTTTGCCTCCATTGCATTACTTTTGCCTCCTCATTAAAAAGGAGTTGGGTATAATTGTGTGAGTCTATTGCTGGATTCTTTATTCTATTGCATTGCTCTATGTGTGTATTCCTCTGGCACCATCACACAATCTTCATTATTGCCACTATATAGTAAGTCTTGAAATCAGGAAGAGGAGTTCCTTTCACTTATTCTTTTAAAAAACTGTTTTTGTTCCTTTTCCTTTCCATATGTTTTAGAATAATCATTCCCTAGCTATACAAAAACTTTCCCGGGATTCTTATAGAAATTGTGTTAAACCTGGATGGGAATTTGGGGGAAATTGGCATCTTTATTATGTTTAATTTTGATGTCTGTGCATTCATTGTTAGTATGCAGAATTAAAATCAGCTTTTTTTAAACAAAAAAAAAATTATTGCATCATTTCCTACCTGCAGCTGCTGCCACTGCTGCTGCCACCACTGACCCACTGATCCTGCTGACTGTGCCTGACACAGTGGGAGACCTACAATTAACTTTTATATGCCAGTCTTCTAGCCTGCAATCTTGCTAAACTCACTTATCAAGTCTAGGACTTTTTATAGATTCCTTGGGATTTTCTACAGAGGCAATCATATCATCTACAAATACGGCCAGTTTTATTTTTTCCTTTATAATATTTGTGTGTTTTTAAAAATATTTTAATTTTTTAGAGCAGTTTTAGTTTCACAAAAAAATTGAAAGGAACGCACAGAGATTTCTCTTAGACCCCCTGCCCACACACATGCATTGCCTCACCCATTATCAACATTCCTTACCTTTATTACACTAGATGAGTCTACACAATGACACATCATTTTCACCCCCAAATCCACAGTTTATCTTAGGGCTCACTCTTGGTGTTATACAGTCTATTGATTTGTGTAAAGTGTGTAATGACTTGCATCCGCTATTATAGTAGCATACAGAGTATTTTCACTGCCCTAAAAATCCTCTGTGTACTGTTCATTCATCTGTCTATCCTCCAACCCCTGCGACTACTGACTCTTTTACCATCTCCCTCATTAGTTATTTACAGGATGTCATAGAGTTGGAATCATACAGATGCAGTGTTTTCAGAGTGGCTTCTTTCACTTAGTAATAGGCATTTAAGCTTCCTCTGTCTTCTCATGGTTTGTTTTTTTTTTTTTTCTTCTTCTCATGGTTTGAAAGCTCATTTCTTTTTAGATTTGAATAATATCCTATTATTTGGATATACCACAGTTTATTTAACCATTCACCTCCTTAAGGACATCTTGGTTGCTTCCAAGTTTGAGCAATTATAAATAAATCTGTGTACAGTTTTTGTGTGCACATAAATTTTCAACTCTTTGGGTAAATACCAAAGAGGGCAATTGCTGTACTATATGATAAGAGTATGTTTAGTTTTGTAACAAACTGCCAAACTGTCTCCTAAAGTGGCTGTGCCCATTCATTCTCATCAGCAATGAGTGAGAAATTCTGTGGTCCCACATCCTCACCAGCATTTATGTTAGCATTCCTGATTTTGACCATTCCACTTGATGTGTAGTAGTATCTCATAGTTTTAATTAGCACTTCCCTGATGACATAATATGGAGCAAATTTTCATATACTTATTTGATATCTGTATATCTTCCTTGGCAATGTGTCTGCTAAGATCTTTGACTCATTTTTTAATTGGGTTATTTGTTTTTTTGCCATTGAGTGTTAAGAGTTCTTTGTATATTTTGGGTAACAGTTATCAGATGTGTCTTTGCAAATATTTTCTCTCAGTCTGTACTATCTTGTGCAGAGCAGTTTTTAATTTTGATGAAGCTCAGTTTTTCAATGATTGTTTTCGGGGATCATGTCTTTGATGTTGTACTTAAACCATACCCAAGATCATCTAGATTTTCTCCTATGTTATCTTCTAGGAGTTTTATAGTTTTGCACTTTACATTTATGTCAATAATCCATTTTTTGAGTTAATTTTTGTGAAGTGTGTAAGGCTTGTGTCTAGACTCATTTTTTTTGCAATGTGGATGTCCAGTTGTTCTACCACATTTATTGAAAAGACTATCTTTGCTTCATTGTATTGCCTTTGTTTCTTTGTCAAAGATCCTTTGACCCTATTTATGTGGGTCTACTTCTGAGTGCTCTATACTGTTCCATTGGTCTATTTGTCTGTTCTTTCATAATACCACTCTGTCTTAATTGCCATAGTTTTATATAAGTCTTGAAGTCAGGTAGTGTCCACCCTCTTACTTGTTCTTTAATATTATATTCGTTCTTCTGGATTTTTTGTTTCTCTATAGAAACTTTAGAACCACTTTATTGCTATCTACAAAATAATTCTCTGACGTTTTGGTTGGGATTGCACTGAATCTATAGGTCAGTTGGGAAGAACTGACATCTCAACAATATTGAGTTCACAAACATGGATTATCTCCCCACTTATTTCTTTTATTATTATTATTATTTAATTCATCAGAGTTTTGTAATTTTCCTCATTTTGCACATATTTTATTAGCATTATACTGAAGTATTTCACTTTGGAGGGTATAATGATCTCTTTGGTTTTTATCTCCTTTTCTTGTCATATGGCATTGACTGGCATTACTATTTGAATAAGAGCAATGAGAGCAGACCTCCTTGGATTGTTCCTGATCTTAGGTGGAAAGCATTCAGTGTTTCATCATTAAGTCTATCTTTGCTGTGGGGTTTTTATTTTTGTTTTTGAAAATGCTCTTTATCAATATTGAGGGATTTCCCCTCTATTCCTAATTTTCTGGGAGGTTTTTTTTTTATCATGAATGAATATTGAATTTTTGTCAAATGAATTTTATGTACCAACTGATTGGTACATATGATTTTTGTTCTCTAGCCTGTTCTTTATGGTGGATTACATTACTGATTTTCAAATAGTAAACTAGCCTTACGTCCCAGAAATAAACCCTGCTTTGTTGTGGCATATAATTCTTTTTATATAGTGTTAAATACTATTCGGTAATATTTTGTTAAGGATTTTTGCTTTTATATTAATGAGGGTTATTCTGTACTTTTCACTTTAGTACTATCTTTTTCTTGTTTTGGTATCAGGGCAATATTAGCCTCATAAAACTAACTGGGAAATGTTTTCTCCTATTTTTTTTGAAAATGGTGTGTATAATGGATGTTACTTTTTCTTTAAATACCTATAATTAGTTTTTAAATTATGAATTCAATTCCCTCAATTGTTCTAGTGCTATTACAATTATTCTCATTATCTATTTCATATTGAGTGAGTTATGGTAGCTTGTGCTTTTTGAAGATTTGCTCTATTTATTCTAAGTTATCAAACTTATGTGGGTTGATTATTGATTTGAAATATCTCCTCTCTCCTAATATAAACATTCAGTGACATATAAATTACCCCCCTCAGAACTGCATTAGCTATGTCCCACAAACTTTGATATGTTGTATTTTAATTTTCATTCAAATATATATATTAATTAATAAATAATTATTTATTAAATATATATATTTAATTTTCCTTAGACTTTCTTTTTAACCCATAGTTACAATTGTGTTGTTTAGTTTCCAAATGGTTAGAGGTTTTCCTGTTATCTTTTTGCTATTGGTATCTAGTTTGATTCCAATGTGATTCAAGACTACACTTCATACAATTTCAATTATTTTGTTGTAGTTTTTGTTACTGTCCAGGATATACTCTATTTCAGCAAAGTTTCATGGATCTCTGAGAAGAATGTGTATTCTGCAGGTTTTGGGGGAGTTTTCTACAAATTAAAGCCATTGGGTTCATGGTGGTGTTGAGTACTTCCACATCTGTGCTGATTTTCTGTCTGGCTGTTCTATCAATTATTGAGAGAAGGATGTTGAAATACTCAACTACAACTGTGGACTTATTTATTTCTCTCTCCAATTCTATAAGTTTTTGCTTCCCATATTTTGCTGCTCTGTTCTTTGATGCATATACATTTAGGATTGGTAGGTATTTTCAGTGAATTGACATTTTAACATTTTGTATTGTTTCTCCGTGTATCTGGTAATTTTATTTGCTTTAGTTTTAGCTTCCTTTGACACCATTATGGCAGGTGAAGTGTGGGCATTACCCCATTACTACTAGATGTATTTCTGGTTTCTATTTTATGCATATACATTTAGGATTGGTAGGTATTTTCAGTGAATTGACATTTTAACATTTTGTATTGTTTCTCCGTGTATCTGGTAATTTTATTTGCTTTAGTTTTAGCTTCCTTTGACACCATTATGGCAGGTGAAGTGTGGGCATTACCCCATTACTACTAGATGTATTTCTGGTTTCTATTTTAGCCTCTGTTGACTCCTAAAAAGAGAAGGCTCTCCTTATTACTGCTAGATGTGGGTGAGAATTCAGACTCCCCACTAAGCATCCTCTGATACCACCCTGCTTATAGAGAAAGGAGTGTATCCTACTGCCCCGCATGTGACACCAGAGAGTAGGGAGATGGCTTCATTACTGCTGGATGGTGGTGAAAATCCTGAAGCTTCACTAGGCTTTCTCTGACCTTACCACAATGTTGGGGGGTACTCCTCATAGCCTGTTGACGGTGGAAGTCTAGAATACCCTGTCAGCATTCAGTGTCATGGTGAAGGTGGGGCCAAATTATTTTCCTGTGGTATTTAGCTAAAGTAAAGAAGATATTTTCTTTCTAGCTAGACCATCCTATTCCTGGTTCTTTAGCTAAGGAGAATAGGCTTTTGTTGGGGCTTTTTTGGTCCATATCCACCTGTGTTTCTGAGTTACCAGTTTCTTTAGCTCCAAGTTTCAGATATATAAGGCAAAAATAAAACACAGGGAACTCACCACTGTGCCATTTCTTGGGTTCAGAGTCCCTAGTCAGTCTGTCTTCTCTCATCTTTCAGTCTTCCTATGTTTGTTTTGGATATAATAATCAGGATTTGTAGTTGTCCACAGCAAGAGGAATAAGGAAAAATATGTCTACATCATCTTCTCCTCCCACTGACAATTTTAATTGAACACCTACCTACCTCCATAAGCATTTGCACTCAAAGAGATAGTTTGAAATCAGCTCCATCACCTGTATTACTTCAGTATAAAATGATCGCTCTCTATATATGCTTGGATGTAAAAAATAAGGAAAATAAATAAAAAGCACTGGGATTTTTTTTCTTGCCTTCTCAAACTTCATTCCCATCCACCTGCTAATAGTACCCCAGTTTTACTATGGAGATCTGTGCTTTCTAAGAGATGTGGTAAGCCCATTACCCAAGCTAGGTCAATCAGTATGTATAATACAGAATGTTAGAAACTTTAATAAGACCCAATAAAGCAATAATATTTGTCTCTACCTAAAATTTTTTTCACTAGCCTCATTCACCTAATATAAAGTCTATAGTCATCTTGAATAAAACCCATCTGAACATTTAGATTGAGTGATGACCATGGCTTTGTAGGATATCCACCAGTATTCACTTGAAAATGCCAGGTTTCCACACGGATTTTATATCCATAAGAATGTTTACTGCTAGAAAATTGATCTTCTCCTTGAAAAAACTCCACCAGACCAGTCAAGACAAATGTGCTCTTAAAACACTTATGGCAGTTGGTCTGCCTTAAAAGGCACAGGCTACAATTTTACAGACAAACCACTGTCAGAATTCCCTCCTGGATAATTTAAATAGGTAGATTGTTCATGAGACTTGCACATAATTTGCACTATGTTGCAGGGGAATGTTTGTGGTCCCCTGTAGACTATTTTATAACATTTTTCAAAAAACTTCTAAGAAATCATATACACAGAAGTTATTAGTTGAAGATACTAGAAGACATCAGCCTTTGATTACAAGGAAAAGTGTTTCTGGTGAAATACAGTAAAGAATAGAAATATATATAACCTCTAATGGATTGAAGGGACATTCTACAGTTCATACTGAAAGCTGGATATGTCAGTTGAAAATAGGAACCAGGGTATATATTAGAGTAAAACATTCTAGGAGTTTTCATGGTTTTCTTTTATTTTAGAGCCAAGTTGACTGAGTATAATGATATAAAAAGTTGGGCTGAGAGAAAATATTCTCTGCTTTTTGATAAATAATTTTGCATGAAGTATTTACTAAGATTAATACCTACTAGAGCCTGAGGATTTAAAGCAATATCTAAGAGTTAAATAAATGGGCCTTTGCATGAGACAACCTAGCACACAGAAACGAATAAAAGCAATGGTTCATAACTCACATTTGTTTTCATTTTTCTGTCAGTACCACATTTTCCCCCTTTTAAAAAATTCAGTTTCAATTTACCAACATATAGTATAACACACAGTGCTTATCCCATCAAGTGCCCTCCTCAGTGCCTGTCACCCAGTCACTCCATCCCTCCTCCCTCTTCCTCTTCTGCAACCTTTTGTTTCCCAGAGTTAGGGATCTCTCATGGTTTGTCTTCCTCTCTAGTTTTTCTCTACTCAGTTTCCCTCCTTTCCCTTTCCCTTATAGGGAAAATAAAATAGTCCCTTTCACTATTTCTTATATTCCACATATGAGTAAATTGTCCTTCTCCTATTGACCTACTTCACTCAGCATAATACCCTCCAGTTCCATCCACGTTGAAGCAAATGGTGGGTATTCATCCTTTCTGATGGCTGAGTATATATACAATATTCCATTGTTTATATAGACCATATCTTCTCTACCCACTCATGTGTCAATGGACATCATGGTTCCTTCCACAGTTTGGCTATTGTGGACATTGCTGCTGTGAACATTGGGGTGCAGATGTCCCGGTGTTTCACTGCATCTGCATTTTGGGGGTAAACGCCCAGTAGTGCAATTGCTGGGTTATAGGGTAGGTCTATTTTAAACTTCTTGAGGAATATCCACACTGATTTCCAGAGTGGCTGTGTCAGTACTACATTAAGCAGCAATCACCTTAAACCTTGGCAGATCCAGGCATTTTGGGGTCATCAAGACAAACATTTGCATCTGAAATGTCACTTCAATGTGAAAAATGTGATTTGTATGACATCTGTCAATATGAATACATTTCTAAACAGCTATCTGGTTCCTATATAATGTAAGCAGAATAGAAAATACATTCTCTATGGATCACCAGAATAAGACATGAATGAAATACAATTTCAGTATAATAGTATTTTTGTACTATAAATTTTCCAGTATAAACTCTTCATGACTGATTCTGACAGAATCAGAGCTCAGCTTCCTGGAAACTTGTTCTGCCTTAACACACTGCCCTTTCAAAATAAATACATATGTCAATAATACAGAAATTAAAATCATAAGAATACTCACAGTATCATTAAGTTTAGAAAAGTGACAGGTTTTTTAAAAGCTCCATACTCTCTAAACAAAAAGATAAAGACTATTAACAGTTTATGTGTTTTCTTTTTTTAAAAGATTTTATTTATTTATTTGTGAGAGACGAGAGAGAGAGAGATACAGAGACAGAGAGAGACAGAGACACAGGCAGAAGGAGAAGCATGCTTCATGCAGGGAGCCTGATGTGGGACTCGATCCCAGGTCTCCAGGATCAGGCCCTGGCAGCACTAAACCTCTGAGTCCCCGGGGCTGCCCAGTTTGTGTGTTTTCATCTGATTTATTCTTCTATTCTAGCTTTAAAAGAAGTCATAGTTGTACTAATGTAGCATCATATAATTTTAGAGCTTACTTTTCCATTTAGTTTTATAATAAACACATACCATAGTTTCAAAACTTTTATAAATATGTCTGGGTGGTGTTTCATTGAATTGGATGTTCCATAGCTTAGAAAATGATTTCTTTTTTTGGCCTAATTTTGGAGTAAAGTCCTCCATATTTAAATACTTTGCACTGATGCCTGAAAATAAAATCATTTTGCCTTTCATTTCTTGTGATTTTAGGAGTGCAGTGTTCATTCTAGTTAACTCAATCTTTTTCAAGAAGAATCTTAAGAAGAAAATCTCAATGGCAAAGTGTGAACAAACAAAAGAACTGCCAATAATGGGAAAAGAGCTATCCGTATGATGTTGTAATTCTCAGAGCCAAGGAATAAGTCTTGGATATTTTGGGATTGGTTTGTCCAAATATCGGATGTGAAGAAGTCTTCAGGTTCACATTTTTCCTGGATTAGCCAGTCTTTGACTCTTTATCCTTATATAGAAATGGCTGGACAGGTCATATTTTAAAAAGAAATGAAGAAAATTTTTTTCAGGCCAAATCAAATTTTATGTTTCTGTTTCTCCCAAATTATTTTCAGATGCAAGAAAAAGCAAACCACACAGAACTGCACACTGCAGTGAAGTTGGAATGCATGTCTTCATCAGAAGGGAGGGAACAAACTTTGGATAATTCAACCACAAAATATGTGAACCACAAACAAGTGTAAACACACAGGTAGACACCACACACACACACACACACACACACACACACACACACTAACACTGGTCGGCCCATTTCCCAGGGAATTTTCATCAATGTAGTTTTTTTTGTTTTTTTTTTTAAGCTGACTAACATCCAAGTAAAAGTATAGAACAATTTCATATCTCTTTTCATGTTTAAATGCTTGGCTTTACAAATATTATGAATATATAAAAGACAAAACAAAACCTAAAAAATAAAAAAAATACAATCCATGGAATTCAGTTTCTTATGAGCAGGCCATCCATAGCTGATTAAAATTAAAAATAAGTTACTATGCCTCAAATCTTCCTCTAGGACTCAGACCCCAAATCTTTCCCTAAAATATAGGTATTTTTAGTACAAATTATCTTTTTTCCCCTCTGTCATTGAGGTTCATTTATGTAGAGAACAAAATAAAGTTAGGGATTAAAGACACTCATGGGTTAACTTTTCCTTGGGTGCAAACAAGTTAAAACTAGGCAATTAAAGCAGAGAGGCCTAATATCAAATAATAGTTTTTTGCCAGTTGCTATACATTTTAAAAAGTACCTAGTTATGCATAAGTTATAGGTTTTTAGCATTATTTTGACCTTTTAATTTTCTCAGATAATTAACATTTGCACTAGGCTATGGAATCTCTTTCAGGCATCTTTACAGTAAAATGAGAAACTCTTTTTGATATCCCAATCTTTTGGGAAAATAGTAATGTCCCACATTTCCTGACTTTGTAGTTATTTTTCAAAGATCTTAAGATATAAGTTTATATGATTTATTCCATACATTTCTTCTTTATTCCTTCATTACATTATGTGTGTCAAGTATGGAATTAAGTTTCAGGGATTTCTACATACGTAACATAGCACATATCCACAAGGGGATTTCATTTGCCTAAAGGTAATAAGGTAATTGAAAAGATGATTGGGCACTTTTATTTTTGAAAATATGGTAGGATAGTGTTTTTCTGAAACACTGCATTCTCTACAAAAACTGAATAAGTTTTTGTAAAATGATACATTTTTGTATTACTTGTCTGAACTGTTGATAAAGACAAGGAAATATTGATGAGCAGATAGTAAGAAGGTATAAATTCAAAGAAGTAGGCAAGTTTCAAAATCAATATTTGTCCAGAGGGCATCTACCATACTTTGTTGCCCACAGTTACATGGGCAAATTAGAGATAAAGCCTGCAGTCTATGCAAGGGGAGATATAAGAACAACAAAAAAAATCCAAAACCAAGAGCCTCCAATGGTGACATCCCAGTAACTGAGAAAGAACATTCTCAGGAGATTGAAGCCATACAAACAACTGTGAATGAGAATCACCAAAATAATTAGACTCTAAGTACTATAGATTTTGAAAAGACATACACTTTTTTTCATACATGAAATTAATATCAGTTACATGTTTTGAGAAGTAAGGTTCAAGATTATCCAAAAAGACAAGAAATTTTTCAAAAATCACTAGATAGCTGTAAAAAAATGAAAAAATGAATTTGAAAATAAAGGTTTTACAAGAAAATGTACAGAGACAGAGATTAAAAATATGAAATATAGTTAAGCAAGACAGGAGATAAAGAAAGTAATTGAAGTTTCAGATGGAGAAAGAGTGATAGAGACGGGAAGAATGTAAACAAGGAAACATTCAAAGTGTTAATAATTTAAAATTTTTCTAAAGTCTGGTAGATATCAATTTTAGCTTCAGGAAGTCCAAATATAAAAACTCGTCCAGGTATACTGTCAAACATAACACTAAAGACAAAAAGATCTTAAAAGGGAAACAAGATAAAATAACTTCAAAAAAAATAAAAATTAAACCAAAGCAGATCTCTCAATAGTAACACTAGAAGCCAGAATAATATTTTCAAAGCTCTGAAAGTAAATTCAGAAAGCAAAGAAGAAATGTCAGCATAGAATTTTATACTCAGTAAAACTATCTTTTGGTAATAAGGATGAAATGAAACATTACGGGATCCCTGGGTGGCGCGGCGGTTTGGCGCCTGCCTTTGGCCCGGGGCGTGATCCTGGAGACCCGGGATCGAATCCCACATCGGGTTCCGGGTGCATGGAGCCTGCTTCTCCCTCTGCCTGTGTCTCTGCCTCTCTCTCTCTCTCTCTGTGTGACTATCATGAATAAATAAATAAAATCTTTAAAAAAAAAAGAAATGAAACATTACAAAACTTTTTTTGTAATCCAAGGGAAAAATACTTGAATATAGAATACTAAATGTAAGACATAATCCAAATTATAAAAATAATCTCCTACATTTTATTCTTCTTTATAATTTACAACACTCTTTCACATTTCTGTTCTTGCTTGAACCACAGATATGTGGTGATGCTCTTACCCCAAATAAAAGGTTATATTTTTTCAAAGTATGAAAAACAAGTTTTATCAATTAACTTTAAAATGACAAAACCTTATGTAATCAATCCAGCTGACTTGGAAAATATTGAAAAACGTGTAGAGGGGAAGAAATCAAAATCATCCATGTCTCATTCCTCAAAGATAACCACTGTTAATATTTTGCTCCAAAATCTTTCTGTAATATTCCACACAGGTGTCTTTTCATAGTGTACTTTTCACTTGAAAATAGATCACAAGGGAAGAGTAGGGTCCCCGAGTCACCTGTCCCCACTAAATTACGTAGATAACCTTCAAATCATCCTGAAAATCTACGAATTCGGCCTGAGATTTAAGGAGAAAACAGGTGGAATGCTACAGTGAGAAGAGTTCACGCTTCTATTATCAAGCCCCCCCCTTTTTCCTTTTTTTCTTCTCTCTTTTTTCTTTTTTTCTTTCTTTTTTCTTTTTTCTTTTTCTTTCCTTCTTTCTCTTCTCTCTTTTTCTCCTTTTCCCAATACAACATGTTTTTGGCGACTCTGCACTGAGAAAAATGATGAAAAGGAAAACCTCACCTCAAAAAAAAGAATCAGAAACAGTCCTCTCTCCCACAGAGTTACAAAATTTGGATTACAATTCAATGTCAGAAAGCCAATTCAGAATCACTATTATAAGGCTACTGGTGGCTCTAGAAAAAAAGCATAAAGGACTCAAGACACTTCATGACAGCAGAATTTAGATCTAATCAGGCAGAAATTAAAAATCATTTGAATGAGATGCAATCCAAACTAGAGGTCCTAACGATGAGGGTTAACGAGGTCGAAGAACGAGTGAGTGACATAGAAGACAAGTTGATGGCAAAGAGGGAAACTGAGAAAAAAAAGACAAACAAAAGATCATGAGGATAGATTAAGGGAAATAAGTGACAGCCTGAGGAAGAAAAATCTACGTTTAATTGGGGTTCCTGAGGGCGCCGAAAGGGACAGATGTCCAGAATATGTATTTGAACAAATCATAGCTGAAAACTTTCCTAATCTGGGAAGGGAAACAGGCATTCAGATCCAGGAAATAGAGAGATCCTCCCCTAAAATCAATGAAAACCGCTCAACACCTCGACATTTAATAGTGAAGCTTGTAAATTCCAAAGATAAAGAGAAGATCCTTAGAGCAGCAAGAGACAAGAAATCCCTAACTTATATGGGGAGAAATATCCGATTAACAGCAGGCCTCTCCACAGAGACCTGGCAGGCCAGAAAGGGCTGCCAGGATATATTCAGGGTCCTAAATGAGAAAAACATGCAGCCTAGAATACTTTATCCAGCAAGGCTCTCATTCAGAATAGAAGGAGAGATAAAGAGCTTCCAAGACAGGCAGGAACTGAAAGAATATGTGACCTCCAAACCAGCTCTGCAAGAAATATCAAGGGGGACTCTGTAAAAGAAAGAGGAAGTCCAAGGAAACAATCCACAAAAACAGGGACTGAATAGGTATCATGATGACACTAAACTCTTATCTTTCCATAGTAACTCTGAATGTGAATGTGCTTTATGACCCCATCAAAAGGTGCAGGGTGTCAGACTGGATAAAAAACCAGGACTCATCTATTTGCTGTCTACAGAGACTCATTTTAGATATAAGGACACCTACAGCCTGAAAATAAAAGGTTGGAGAACGATTTACCATTCAAATGGTCCTCAAAAGAAAGCAGGGGTAGCCATCCTTATATCAGATAAACTAAAATTTATCCCGAAGACTGTAGTGAGAGATGAAGAGGGACACTATATCATACTTAAAGGATCTATCCAACAAGAGGACTTAACAATCCTCAATATATATGCCCCGAATGTGGGAGCTGCCAAATATATCAACCAATTAATAACCAAAGTTAAGACATACTTAGATAATAATACACTTATACATGGTGACTTCAATCTAGCTCTTTCTATACTCGATAGGTCTTCTAAGCACAACATCTCCAAAGAAACGAGAGCTTTAAATGATACACTGGACCAGATGGATTTCACAGATATCTACAGAACTTTACGTCCAAACGCAACTGAATACACATTCTTCTCAAGTGCACATGGAACTTTCTCCAGTATAGATCACATACTGGGTCACAAATCAGGTCTGAACAGATACCAAAAGATTAGGATCGTCCCCTGCATATTCTCAGATCATAATTCCTTGAAATTAGAACTAAATCACAACAAGAAGTTTGGAAGGACTTCAAACACGTGGAGGTTAAGGACCATCCTGCTAAAAGATGAAAGGGTCAGCCAGGAAATTAGGAAGAATTAAAAAGATTCATGGAAACTAATGAGAATGAAGATACAACCATTCAAAATCTTTGGGATGTAGCAAAAGCAGTCTACAAGCATCCATCCAAAAACTGAAAAGAACTCAAATACAAAAGCTAACCTTACACCTAAAGGAGCTAGAGAAAAAACAGCAAATAGATCTTACACCCAGCAGAAGAAGAGAGTTAATAAAGATTTGAGCAGAACTCAACAAAATCGAGACCAGAAGAATTGTGGAACATCAACAAAACCAGGAGTTGGTTCTTTGAAAGAATTAATAAGATAGATAAACCATTAGCCAGCCTTATTAAAAAGAAAGGAGAGAAAACTCAAATTAAAACTGGAACTGGAACTGGAAGAAATAGAAAACCTGAACAGGCCAATAACCAGGGAGGAAATTGAAGCAGTCATCACAAACCTCCCAAGACACAAAAGTCCAGGGCCGTATGGCTTCCCTGGGGAATTCTATCAAATGTTTAAATAAGAAACCATACCTATTCTACTAAAGCGGTTCGGAAAGATAGAAAGAGATGGAGTACTTCCAAAGTCGTTCTATGAGGCCAGCATCACCTTAATTCTAAAACCAACAAAGACCCCACCAAAAAGGAGAATTATAGATCAATATCCCTGATGAACATGGATGCAAATATTCTCAACAAGATACTGGCCAATAGGATCCAACAGTACATTAAGAAGATTATTCACCATGACCAAGTAGGATTTATTCCCAGGACGCAAGGCTGGTTCAACACTCATAAAACAATCAATGTGATTCATCATATCAGCAAGAGAAAAAACCAAGAACCATATGATCCTCTCAAAAGATGCAGAGAAAGCACTTGACAAAATACAGCATACATCCCTGATCAAAACTCTTCAGAGTGTGGGGATAGAGGAAATATTCCTCAACATCTTAAAAGCCATCTAAGAAAAGCCCACAGCAAATATCATTCTCAATGGGGAAGCACTGGGAGCCTTTCCCCTAAGATCAGGAACAAGACAGGGATGTCCACTCTCGCAACTGCTATTCAACATATTACTAGAAGTCCTAGACTCAGCAATCAGAAAACAAAAAGACATAAAAGGCATTCAAATTGGCAAAGAAGAAGTCAAACTCTCCCTCTTCACCAATGACATGATACTCTACATAAAAAACCCAAAAGACTCCACCCCAAGATTTCTAGAACTCATACAGCAATTTGGCAGTGTGGCAGGATACAAAATCAATGCCCAGAAGTCAGTGGCATTTCTATACACTAACAATAGACTGAAGAAAGAGAAATTAAGGAGTCAATCCCATTTACAATTGCACCCAAAAGCATAAGATACCTAGGAATAAACCCAACCAAAGAGGTAAAGGATCTATACCCTAAAAACTATAGAACACTTCTGAAAGAAATTGAGGAAGACACAAAGAGATGGAAAAATATTCCATGCTCATGGATTGGCAGAATTAATATTGTGAAAACGCCAATGTTACCCTGGGTAATGTACACATTTAATGCAATCCCTATCAAAATACCATTGACTTTCTTCAAAGAGTTGGAAGAAATTATTTTAAAATTTGTGTGGAATCAGAAAAGACCCTGAATAGCCAGGGAATTTTGAAAAAGAAAACCATAGCTGGGGGCATCACAATGCCAGATTTCAAGTTGTACTACAAAGCTGTGGCCTTCAAGACAGTGTGGTACTGGCACAAAAAGAAACACATAGATCCATGGAACAGAATAAAGAATCCAGAAGTGGACTCTCAAATTTATGGTCAACTAATATTCGACAAAGCAGGAAAGACTATCCACTGGAAAAAAGACAGTCTCTTCAATAAATGGTGCTGGGGAAATTGGACATCCACATGCAGAAGAATGAAATAGACCACTCTCTTGCACCATATACAAAGATAAACTCAAAATGAATGAAAGATCTAAATGTGAGACAAGATTCCATCAAAATCCTAAAGGAGAACACAGGCAACACCCTTTTTGAACTCGGCCACAGTAACTTCTTGCAAGATACATCCTCAAAGGCAAAAGAAACAAAAGCAAAAATGAACTATTGGGACTTCATCAAGATAAGAAGCTTTTGCACAGCAAAGGATACAGTCAACAAAACTAAAAGACAACCTACAGAATGGGAGAAGATACTTGCAAATGACATATCAGATAAAGGGCTAGTTTCCAAGATCTATAAAGAACTTATTAAACTCAACAGCAAAGAAACAAACAATCCAATCATAAAATGGCCAAAAGACATGAACAGAAATCTCACAGAGGAAGACATAGATATGTCCAACAAGCCCATGAGAAAATGCTCCTCATCACTTGACATCAGGGAGATACAAATCAAAACTACAATGAGATACCACCTCACACCAGTGAGAAAAGTAACAAGGCAGGAAACCACAAATGTTGGAGAGGATGCGGAGAAAAGGGAACACTCTTGCACTGTTGGTGGGAATGTGAACTGGTATAGCCACTCTGGAAAACTGTGTGGAGGTTCCTCAAAGAGTTAAAAATAGACCTGCCCTATGACCCAGCAATTGCACTGCTGGGGATTTACCCCAAAGTTACAGATACAATGAAACACTGGGACACCTGCACCCCGATGTTTCTAGCAGCAATGTCCACAATAGCCAAACTGTGGAAGGAGCCTCGGTGTCCATCGAAATATGAATGGATAAAGAAGATGTGGTCTATGTATACAATGAAATATTACTCAGTCATTAGAAATGATAAATACTTACCATTTGCCTCGACATGGATGGAACTGAAGGGTATTATGTTGAGGGAAATAAGTCAATTGGAGAAGGACAAACATTATATGGTCTAATTCATTTGGGGAATATAAATAATAGTGAAAGGGAATAGAGGTGAAGGTAGAAGAAATGGGTAGGAAATATCAGAAAGGGAGACAGAACATGGAAGATGCCTAACTCTGGGAAACGAACTAGGGGTGGTGGAAAGGGAGGAGGGCGGGGGGTGGGGGTGACTGGGTGGCGGGTACTGAGGGGGGCACTTAACGGGATGAGCACTGGGTGTTATTCTGTATGTTGGCAAATTGAACACCAATAAAAAATAAATTTATTATTTAAGAAAAAAGAAAATAGATCACAAGCATAATACTATGCCAATCATTTTTTTCCTATTACATTATTATTTTCTAATGATAGCCTTTATCACATGAATCTTGCTTAATATTTAGAACACTGCTTAGCTACTGTCGTCGTCTGGATTCTTATGTAGAAAATACTTGCTTCCCCCCGTTCTACTGCAGTTGATTTTCTAACACTGTTGGTCAAGCTTGGCCATGGAACTTATTTTGGCCAATAGAAGTTCATGAATTTTATGCAGAGATGTTAATTACGGGTGTCCAAATTGGTTTGGCTCCAATGCTTTGATGACTCACTTTAGATAGCTGCTGGTCCTGTCAGCTTGGGACCCCCTAAAATAAGCACATCTGGAGTGAATCTGAACTCAAACTGGATCTCTGAGTCAAGTACCATTACCACAGAGCAATCCAGTCAAGCCTGGACTAAATCGGCCAATCACAGTTAATCTGCAGACACATAAGCTTTATAATAAATGCTTGCTATTGCAGATATGGAGCTTGAAGATTTTTTTAAATTTATTTTTTATTGGTGTTCAATATGCCATCATATAGAATAACACCCAGTGCTCATCCCGTCAAGTGCCCACCTCAGTGCCCATCACCCAGTCACCCCCACCCCCCACCCACCTCCCCTTCCACCACCCCTAGTTCGTTTCCCACAGTTAGGAGTCTCTCATGTTCTGACTCCCTTTCTGAAAAATAGTGAAAGGGAATAAAGGGGAAAGGAGAAAAAACGAGTGGGAAATATAAGATTTTTTTTTTTTACATGTAGTACTGTATCAACATCTGATGAATACAACGGGAATTGAACATTGAGGTGGTTTTCCAGTTTTGCTTTTATAAATAGTGCTCAATGAACATGTCATACAGCTTTTTTAAAAAGTATAATTATTCCCTTTTCACAGAGGAAGAACTTAGGGTTTGGTGTAAGTGAGTACCAATGGTACACAGCATTAAGTGGCAAAAATATAATATGAATCTGAGTCTATCTGATTCCAAAGCCCAAGTTCTTTGTAAGATACTACATTGCCAGTCACTGAAATTTGTTTACAGTTTGGGATGAATACATATTAAGATAATTCTGGTGTTTCATTTATTTTTTCTTTTTTAAGGATTTTATTTAAATTCAATTAATTAACATATAATGTATTATTAGTTTGAGAGGTAGAGATCAGTGATTCACCAGTCTTATATAATACCCACTGCTCCTTACATCATGTGCCCTCCTTAATGCCCATCACTCAGTTACCCTTTCACCCTGCCCCCATCCCTCCAATGACCCTCAGTTTGTTTCCTATCATTAAGAGTCTCTTATGATTTGTCTCTATCTCTGATTTTGTTGTTTTATTTTTTTCGTCTCTTCCCCTTTGATCCTCTGTTTTGTTTCTTAAATTCCACATATGAAGGCAGCCTGGGTTACTCAGCAGTTTAGTGCTGCCTTCAGCCCAGGGCAGGATCCTGGAGATCCAGGATCGGGTCCCACGTCAGGCTCCCTGCATGGAGCCTGCTTCTCCCTCTGCCTGTGTCTCTGCCTCTCTCTCTGCATCTCTCTGTGTCTGTCATGGATAAATAAATAAAATCTTTTTAAAAAATTCCACATATGAGTGAGATCATATTTTAATTCTTTTTCTCTGATTGACTTATTTCATTCAGCATAATATCTTCTAGTTCCATCCCTGTCATTGCAAATGGAAAGATTTCATTTTTTGATGGCTGAGTAGTATTCCATTGTGTATGTGTATATACATATATACACACCATATCTTCTTTATCTACTCATCTGTTGATGGACATCTGTGCTCTTTCCATAGTTTGACTATTGTGGACATTGTTGCTATAAATATTGAGGTGCAGGTGTCCCTTCAGGTCACTACATTTGTATCTTTGGGGTAAATACCCAGTAATGCAATTGCTGGTTCATAGGATAGCTCTATTTTTAAATTTTTGAGGAACCTCCATACTGTTTTCCTGAGTGGCTGCACCAGCTTACATTCCCAAGTCTGGTGTTTTATAATAGCATAGAATGGCTTTGACTGGCAATGTAGGTATTAAGTGATTTTTGTTTCGCTTTCATTTAAAATTAGTGTACTGAATTCTTGTTACATGAAACACTAAATTCTCTATATCTGTCATTTAAAACAACTTTAATTTGATCCAGTGTTTTTTTTTTCTGAAAGTAGACATTAAATCAGACAATAATTTGTAATGGAAATTGTGGGTTCAATATGAGAATTAGTGCCTTGCTAAAACTTTTGTTTCTTCATTCCCCTCTTTAAAATAGGTTTTGTTTTCTTACTATTCTTGAAGGTTTATTCATATTTTCTTAAACATACACAGTGAGATAATACTTGAAATAATGTGATGGTATTTTTTATTAGAAGTCAGTAATGTTCACATTATTCATAAGGCACAGGATCAAAAGGGAATAATATACATCTTGTGAACAAGTAGACATATAAATTAGTAACTACCAAAAGAACCTCATGCTTCACTTGTGTTTGCTAGGTTAAACATGTTTGATGTTTAAGTGGTCCATTTAGGATTAGGAGTATGTCTATAAATCAAGAGAATACCATTCATTTTTTTATGTTCAGCAAATATCTAATTTGACATCATGAGATCAAAAAGTAAAGTGAATTTTTTAGAATAATTAGAGTAATTCCAATAGGCCAAAAGCATTTTCCTTGTAAGCTCTCTATACAGGAGATACAGATCTTTTTAATTTAAAGAGTTAATTAACTTTTTAATCATAGCTAAAGGGAAAGATCATGGCACTAGGGATCAATTTGCAAATTCAATAATTTCTGTATATGGCCCTTTTGTTGTGTCACTACAAATATGCACATAATATTTTGATTGGCTGGGTTTAGTCACAAAAAGAGAAGTCAAATTAACCTAAGTGAAAAACACAGATCAGCTTTGTCTTTCACAAGCAAAGCTGCCTAAAATAAAAGCTAACAGATCATTTCCAAAATGTAACATTTATTGAAGTGCACACCTAATATCTTTGAGTACATACCCGAAAGACGATGACACAAGAAGGAATGGAATGTAAAATGAGAGACATGACAACATGATCCTAAAAGCTAACAGAGGATGAATTCATTTTTAGTTAAATATTTCAGAGAAAATTAGTCATATATTTTCAGTTGTCTTAAAGGATCATTACAGAGAATAGTGATACTGGGCTATGGTAGTAGTGGAAATGGAGAATAAGGGTGTGATGGAAGGAAATAAGCCTTGTTTAGATGCCATATAGAATCTTGAGAGTGATGAGAGCTAATATAGGAAAAGTAGGTTGAATGTCCATTATGGGTGATTTTTTATATATCTATATATGAGTACAGATATGTATGTGTATCTATCTATATCTATACCTACATCTACTGAGCTGAAATATCTTTCCATATAATGCTCAAAATATAATCATGAAGGCTTATGAACACAGATGTAAGAATATCCTGGGTTTCTTTTTTTCCAGAGCAAAATTGCATTCATGACTTATGCATGTCAATGCTATGACAGAGAATTAATTGGCACCAATGAAATGAGGCATTGTGTCTTGGCATTCAGACTCCTCATATAAACATCTTCCATTAAAAAGTTCAGTTCAAGAGACGCTCCTCCATAATACCTTTATTTACTCTAATGTATTAAAAACATGTGGGGCCAGAATAGGGCTTGCAAATGTATCTAACTCCTCCCCCAAGAAAACTCATGCTGAAGGGTATAGGCCTGTGTGATGATTAACTATTTCTCAGGCCTTAGGAACTGCTTAAAAACCATTGTTTACTCACTGGGCATCCAGGACCATGGATGTCTGTGGCATTTCCCTTCACCCCAGGGATTCTCAGATCTTGGTCTAAGAATTGTTCATAAAATGATGTCATAATGAATGCACTGATGAAGCACTGTCAGCTGCTGCTTGCAAAGATAGGACAAAATCACAGCACTGTCTAATGCTTTCCTGCATTCTCAGAGTCAGTTGTGGATAGTCTCTATCAGCCAGATGTGAACTTAATCCACTGTAGTCAGCTAACTTTGGGATGACTCTACACCTACGTTGCTGACCATAATTATTTCCTGCTGTAGGAACACTACTCTCACTGCATGTGAACCTTGTTTGGATTTCCTGTATTGGCTGCCATGTCAGGTTATAAAACAGTTTTTTTTAAAAGTATGAAATCTGTAAGAGCTCTATAAAAGTAAGATGTTAATTAGCATTCCCCAAATCCTTGTTCTACTGATGTTTATCTAGAGAAAGATTTCTTTTTCAGTATTTATAAAATAGTATTTAAGGTCTCCATTATAGGTGAAAGAAGCTGATTCCCATGGACAATCTAATTTAGCTATAAACCACATGACTAACCACATCCATCCCACTTCATTTAGCACAAACATGGAAGGTAAGAAAAGGTCTACTCCAAGCAACAATAAGCAGATGGTGCTTGCTTCCAAAGTTTCTTCCATCCTTTCTGAATATTGCTCCCATTCCTCCTCCCTCAACAATCAAGTGGCATGGGGGATATATAACAAACAGAGATTTTTTCTTTGGCTCAAAAAAAATTCTTTATCTTGTCAAGAAATTTACACTTACTATGGGAAAATGCTTTTTGACACTTAAGAGTTCTACCTAAAGATTCATTAAAGTTTCACTTCACTGAAGTAACTTGGTGTATCCCATTACAAATCTAGGTCAAAGTAAACCATGATTCTGGCTACATGTCTGATGGCCAATGGCTAAATAAGCCATTTTGACCTGAAATAAATTCTTCTGTGCTGCTTCTCACTCCAAAACAGTGGTTTACAAACTTCTCTTCTCAGTGACACACCAAGCAACAACATTTATGTGTTCAATTTACTCTCATGGGCACATCATCCACAAACTTTATTTCGTCAAGTGCTTTGGTGATTCAGAATCTCCACAGTTTTTAATGACCCTCTAGTCAGGGGCTGAGGGATGTACAATTTCTGAGTTAGCTACAGCTCTATTCTCTCCTGCAAAGTATACCAGAATGCAGGCAAGTGAGACACCACGACACAAATAAGCTTTAAAGCATTCTAATTTATATTATAAAAACTAACTCATTTACAAACTCAGTATTCTAAGACTTCTCCAAATCAAATGATTTTATGACACTTAATCCATACAATTCAGTGCCAGGACGGGAAGTTGAAATGTGCTGCTCTAAAAGAGGATGTCAACCAGTTCTGGGGCAGCATGTGAACCCTAGTAGTGGCAGTATTAGGCTTGCAGTTAGAATCCTAGTTACTAAGAACTTCAGGCACTGTGATGAAAGTGCTGGTTTCATTGGCACACTTTGTTCAATCTCTACTGAAATATCTGTGTACAGGATGGAGAAATAACACAGGAGAACTATTAGAATTCCATTTAGGTCTAATAATAGTGTAATATAGATACAAGTTTGTTAGAAACAACAAAGATGGAAGGAAATTAGAATAGTGATTCAGCTTGAGGTAAAGAGTACCATATCTGGCTCCTGAGCCATTTTCTCTTAATTCTGGTGCATCACAAATGCCAGTAAGAAGCTGAGAAGATCAGTTAGTTGTACAAATAAATGGGTCATTGACCAGGAAGAAATGGTTGATGGTCCCTGGAGATATATGGGCTTTGGGACTCCAGAAATTCTTTTGACTTGAACGTAATTTGTACTCTCTCCCCCTATTCCCTCATTTCCCTTGATCACTTCAGATCTAAAGACTAATTACATTATGATTTTTGGGTGAATTAGTGCCACTGTGGAATTTAATGATGGGGACTGGGCTTTGCAAGCTACTTCTTTCTCTGCAGCAACTCCTGTAAAAAAGCTGATCAAGGGGTACCTGGGTGGCTCAGTGGTTGAGCATCTCCCTTTGGCTCAGGTCGTGATCCCAGGATCCTGGGATCAAGTCCCATAGTGAGCCTGCTTCTCCCTCTGCCTGTGTCTCTCCCTCTCTCTGTGTGCCTCTCATGAATAAATAAATACAATCTTTTTAAAAAGCTGATAGAAGAATATAAATGGATGGGACCCCAGTTCCAGTCATCTAATCCTGTGAAGTACAGAAACACTTTTTCACACCCTTACTTCATAACAACACATAGATTCTCAGAGACATATTTCCTCTGAGCAGCTACAACAAAACTTCTCTCTACAACTGCACAATCACACATATTTCTGCAACAGTGGCCTGTCCCAACATATGAAACAAATGCCAGCAAAGTTTATGTTAGTTTAAATATTGTAATTTCAATACAGTGTCTGACAAACTGAATTTATTGAAGAGACTTGTCTAGGATAAAAATGCAATTGGTTGTCATAGCCACACATATTTTTTGTGTGTTTTCTGAGTCTGTTTGTGGAATCTAACTACAAATAACTCTTTGTCCCATTTGAATGAGAACACACTGGAATGGCCGCCTGAAAATGTAATAATCTTGTCTTAATATCAATTTTCTCAAGACTCAGTTAAAACAAACAAGAAAAGCCTTTTCCTGTATCTCAACCAAGTCTGATAAGCATCTAGGGCTATTTCTTTATAAAATTTTCACAAAACACACTCCCACACTCCAAAATGCTCTCATGAAACCAAATAATTGCTACCATTTTCCTCTTTCTATTGTTATATTAATACACACACAGACACATATGCAGTCTTGCACACACATACACACACACATACATCTGCACATTGTCTGGAGGTATTTGCTATACAAACACCTCAACATCCTCACTTTTCTTTATCTTGGGCTTGGGTATGCAACATTTTTCAGACTTTTCAATAATATGCTAATAGCAAATTAGGCTTTTATGTGATCTATGGATTATGTTCTTCCAGGAACTGCCAATTTTACTCTAATATGATTCCAGTATGCTGAGAGAGTTATTCAAGCTAGAATGTGCTGAAGAGATGAATGTGGCTTCCATGCAGGGCATATTTCAACTTTTCCCAAATAACATTCTTGTAGAGATTAGAGGATAGTCTGGCAGCCAGACCCAGCCAATTAAAACAGTAATTGAAATGGTTGAAAATGTTTTCCTTGGCAAAATCTGGTTATTTTGCTTCATTTTGGGTTTCCTTGAATAACAACAACAACAAAATAGGGTCAATCATAAGACTGCTAATTTATTTTCTTGGTTATCTTTTCTCATCAAACAAAGAAGGGCTGCTGTGTAGCCAAAATGAAGACTTGAACACTGCAGTATGGATTATATGAGAGTACACAGAGCAATTCTTAAGCTAACAACAGTAAATCTCTTCTCGGCAGAGAATATGTGGGAATTTCTGTTGTGGGTGAAAGGGGTAAAATGAGGAGGGGGGTTCAGTAGGAAATAAAAATACAGAAGAGGCATCCTTGGAAAATGTAGGTTTACTTTCTCCCAGATCAATAGATACTTAAACATTGAGATTTCTAATTCAAAGATAACTGAATTAAAGAATTAAAAAATCAATTTATGTGCCTTACTTCTCTTCTGCTGGAATCAGTTGTGTGCCACTAAATGTTTAATCGTCATCTGGGATCCGAGAGCATCTGATTTTTTAGCATTAGCCAATGTCCATGATGTAAACACTTTTTTTGTGTGTGGCTAATTTCAATATACCAACCCGACATTCCTGAATATAAGAGCTGGAACGCAACATGCACAGTCAACTTTTGCAAGCCACCGTAAGCCGCTCCAGCACATCACTGAGTGAAGTCATAGTTTTACAAAGAAGACAGATATGAAAATGCAATCTAGACTGACATTGGATAAAAATACCGATAAAGGAAATTAGTAGGCAAAAATTATCATCTTACAAATCAATCAAAGTTTTGCTGGTTGAAATTGTAAAACATATTTGGATATGAGAAAATCCAAATCATAGCATTGATTTTAAAAGAAAAACACTTTCTTATGTCAATCCACCCTTCTTCCCTTTCAAACCCTACTTGTAAGCTCAAATCCTCTAAAGAAGTCTGAAAATAGGTGGTGTATCCATTTTAGCATCCTCTTTGAATTAAAACCATTTCAAAATGCCATGTACTAGCTGGGCAAACCCCACACACAGTAGAATCATGTGGGGAGCTTCCATGAAGTACTCATTCCTTGATCCTACCCAGGATCAACTAAATTAGAAGGCTTTTTTGAGGGTGTCATGAGGTCATTATCTCGGGGTCCTAGTATTGAACCTTGTATCCAGGCTCCAGGTTCAGCCAGCAGTCTGCTTTTCCCTCTGCCCCTCCCCCTGCTCATGGTCTCTCTCTCTCTCTCTAATGAATTCACAAAATCTTAAAAAAAAAAAAAAAAAAAAGAAGAAGAAGAAGGCTTTGAGTAAGGCAAGGCAGTGATAGTTTTAAAAATTTCCCCAAGTGTTTATTTTGCAAGCAGGATTGAAAACAACTACTCTATATATTTATTTGTCTACATTCTCACTGATAATGTTCTGATAGGTGGCTCTATTCCACCCTACTAAATTATGAACTCTGGTTGGATCAATATATATAACTTACTTTTTTATCTTTATTCCTTCTTCCATCTCCATAGCATCAGAAAAAAAAACACCTTAAGTTTTGGATGGACTAGAAATATGACACTATTCTGTGGGCTCATATTTATTCTTACTTTCTCATTTTTAGGTTTCAAACCAACCTCAGAAATTTTTGAGATGGATTACATTCATCAGAAGCGTACTAATTAATAACGATTTTCAATTACCTCAGGACACACATGCAGAATAAATCACCTTTTTACCTGGAAATGGAAACTAATTATACATTTGATTTATTGAATGATTAATCCATAGAATTTATTGACACATGTGCTGTTATGAATGTCAGTATACAAAGCAAAAAAAGCAGTAAATGTTCCTGTCTTTTTAAAAATGTAAAAAATACATTAAAAATATGGGTGAGGTTTTAGCTTTCTCCCAGAAAGATAAACTAGATGATGTTATATAATAATTTCATACGATTAATTTACTTGCATGATTACTTTGAGAGGAAAAAAAATCCACTATGCAAAAAGGAACCTGGCCTATTTTCCAAATGCACAGTCCTCATCCTTACTGGTGGCCTTGATCAAATTTGAGAATCTTGAAAAGACACACTATCTATGAATCTTGGAAAGATGCATTTCATGTGCAGAAATCCATGCCACCCCCAGGCACTGCAATAGTGCCAAGAACAGCAAGAAGCACAACAAAGAGCAGCTGTGGCTCTTTGCATGTGTGATACCATTTAGGCTAATGCCCAGGATATTGTATCATTTGTCCATAGGCTGCAGCTGTACCCGCTGGCAGATCATGGAAGGTGGCAAAAACACGTAAGGCAGAAACTGGCACCAATCCTTGCTTCTCCCCCACACCACTCACTTCCTTGCAGCACTACTCTGGGCCCTGTTCACTGACAGCTGTGGCCAGCATCTGGGCAAAACATGTAATAGAATCCAGCCGGAGAGTAAGTGTTATCACTTGACCCTGTCCCTGGTTAGTCTTCTGTGCAGGTGTATCTGAAGGAAAGCGTGTTAACTCACCTGCTATGCTACAAGCTATTCCCAAACACAGAGGTTTCAAACAGCAATCATTTATCATTATTTATACCTATGTGAGCAGAATGGGGTTCAGATGATCAAGGCTAGGCTCAGCCAATGGCTTTGTTACTCACTGTGTTTTTGTGGATTGACCAAGGGAGCTCTGGCCTCTGTGTCCTCATTCCGGGGCCCAGTCTGCGGAGGCAGGAGGAACCTAGAACAAAGCTCTTACACAGCAATGGGGAGGTGCAAAGGTGCCAAGTGGAAATACAGGGCTTTTAATGCCTAGAATTAGAGCTGGCAAATGGCCACTTTTGTTCATGGACTATTGGCCGAAACCAGTCATATGACTGAGTTCAAATTCAAGCAATGAAGAACCACACTCTGCCCATGAAGAGACCATAGCAAAGGCATAGATACAGAATGGAATAAAGATTTAAGCCCAAAGGATCAATCCATTATGTAAAGCTGTCAGTTTTTCTGGATAAAATAATGATAATGATAATAATGATGGTGATGCTGATGATAGCAACTATCTTACTATGCACTGACAGTGGCCCAGGCATTGTTCCACACTGTCTGTGTCTGTCTCTCTCTATATGTATATAAAATCTCATTAAATCCTCAAGATAATCCTATGAAATGAGTATTGCTATATCCTCACTTTACAGACAAGGTAGCATTGGTAGGGAAATAATTTATAAGAAAATAATAGGAAATTATTAATTTAAAATAACAACGGTTACTCATTTTCTTAAACTATTGTACCGGCATATTATATAGATTACTTATGGTATTGCTGGGACTTCCCACCTTGACATTATCTGTCTTGGGAGCAGATACAAGCAGTCTGGACCATTGTGGCATGATTATATAGGAAAAGGGACAGCAATACATGTTTGTCACTGGGGTTTACCTATAAAACGTGCACATAACTAGAGCAATGACCTCCCAAATAAACTAGCAAACATCCTTGATGCAAAAGCTAAAAAAAACAATGATGGTAAACGTGTCCAAAACAGAATGATTATGTTCAAAATAGCCTCATAAGTTCAAAAATCTATAAACAAAAATAATATGTTAATAACAGTAATTTCGACTGTAAAGTACTGTTAACAACTACAAGGATCCTGGCGAGGCAGAAGATTTGTGAAGTAACAGAAGAAAAAGTACACTTAACTTTGCAAAAAACAGAGGAGGTTATTCTTGAATTTATGTTCAAAATATACATTAAGGACTGTTTTTGGAAAACAATGACCATTAATAGAATTAAAAACTATACGTGTCAGTCTCAAATCACTTAATGGTATTCAGTTAAGCATAACAAATTTGGAAAACAAAACTCATTCATCTTCTCTCTCATTTCTTTTTTTTTAAATTTATTTATTCATGAGACACACACAGAGAGAGAGAGAGAGAGAGAGAGAGAGAGAGGCAAAGACACAGGCAGAGGGAGAAGCAGGCTCCATGCAGAGAGCCTGACGTGGGACTCAATTCCAGGTCTCCAGGATCAGGCCCTGGGTTGAAGGCAGCACTAAACCTCTGAGCCACCCAGGCTGCCCTCTCTCATTTCTTTAGCAATTTTTTCATGACAACCTATGATTGCCAGGCAGTATTTAGATACTGTAGAAACAGCAGCAAACTAAGCAGATACATCCTAGCCCTCAGGGATCTTAATTTCAGTGTTGAGATACATACAATAAAGATGTTGAATAAATACATTATACAGTACATTAAAAGAATATAGTTACTACAAAAAATAAAATGGATAAGGAAGTTTGCAACTTTATTGTTTAACTTAATTTTTTAAAGTTTTTATTTATCTTCCAGTTATTTAACATACAGTGTAATATTAGTTTCATGTGTACAATGTAGTGATTCAACATTTCCACATAATACCCAGTGCTCCTCATAAGTGCACTCCTTAATCTCCATCACCTATTTTAAGTCTGCGATTTTAAACAGGGTAGTCAAGATAGGCCCTATTGAGAAAGTGATATCTGAGTTAAGACTTAAAGTAGCAAGGAACAAGAGAGTATGGGTGGCTCAGGTGGTTAAGCAACTGCCTTTGGCTTAGACCCTGATCCCAGAATCAGGGGATGGGATCGAGTCCTTCATCCTGCATCAGGCTCCTTGCTCAGTGGGAAGTCTGCTTCTCCCGCTGCCTGTCCCCTCTGCTCATGCTCCCTCTCTCTCTCTTTCTCAAATAAATAAATAAATAAATAAATAAATAAATAAATAAATAAATAAAATCTTAAAAAAAAAAAGTAGCAAGGAACAAGCCATGTAGATAATGGAGATGAGAACTTTGCAGATACTGGAAACTTTTTGCAAAGAACCTGAGGCAGTAATATGCCTGATCTGTTCAAGGAAGAACAAGGTCAGTATATTAAGGTACAGAGTTTCTTTGAAAGAAAGGAAGGAAAAAAGAAAGAAGAGAGGGAGAGAGAGAGAGAGAGAGAGAGATGAAGGAAGGAAGGAAGGAAGGAAGGAAGGAAGGAAGGAAGGAAGGAAGGAAGGAAGGAAGGAAGGAAGGAAGGAAGGGGCAATAACTGATTTAAGAGGTAAATTGAGGAGATAGTAGCTAAATAGTAACAGAAGATCCAGGTATTTCTAGTTATTTGGATGTTTTATATTTTATTAAGTTAGCTAATTAGCTAGACAGGTAGCTAATTTTAAGGAGATAATATATGCAAATAGTAAATTTTCAGTAGTACAAAGGAGTGCATTGAGAAGCAAACTCCTACCCTGCCCTTACCCAGAGTTCCCAGCTCCCACCCCAGAGCAAACAATGTTAGCAGGTCCTCTACGTATCTTTCCAGACATATAATGACGTTTTCTACTATCAGCCTCCAAGTGAGGTAATTTGGAAAAGCAGAATGTATCTTTGAGAGAGATCTAGACAAAGTTTGCTTTCATAGATGTACCTTCATCATTGTGCTATAATTATAGGCCCCCAGCAAGGACAGCAGCCCAAATCACGCTCATCCCGGATAAGTGGGGTGGGGCCTATCTTGTGAAGTCACCAAGTCATTTCATGAAGAAGCTACCTGTGTGTGGCCATAATTTATTTTGAGAATTATTTCTGTTCCCATATCCAGAGGAAGATTCCATGACTGTCATTTCTTGTGTTATTTTCTCCCAAGGATAAGGAGTGATTTCACTTAGCACTTGAAAACAGGTGTAATGAAGTGAAAAAGCAAACTGTAAGGAAAAAAAGAGTAAAATACTAATAAAGTCTGTGTTTTACCGATGGGTAGAGACAGGTGACAATAGGTTCTTTGATAAGAGTTAGAAGGTGCAAGGCAATCCAAGATTTTCCTCTAAGTGCAGCCAAATTATGTGTCAGGCAAGTGTTATGACCACTACACTATGGAAATCAGCCAAATTATATGTAATGTATATTTCAGGCTTTCAGACATTTCCCTTGCAGGTAAACAAACAGGAATCCATAAAACTTCCTGTATGTCTCTGATATTATAGTTAGTCTGCTATTTTATCATGACCCTCACAGTCTGATTCTGCTCGGTGAGATGTCCTGTGTAATTTTCTAAAAGTTTTAGGAAAAGTGTCATATAATCATAGTTTCTGTTGCTCTAAACTTACTAGGATAAAGAAAAAGATGCTTTATTCTTCAGAAAGATCCTTATGATCCTCGCATTCACCAACAATGGCAACAAAGCAAACTCTTTACAAGTGCCTAAATTTTCTCAATCCAGGTAATCCCAGAAGATGCTAAATAATCATCATCATTATCACCACCACCACCACCACTACCATCACCATCATCATCATCATCATCAAAAGGTGAGGGTAAGAATGCTACCAATTGAATTTAACTTGGATATTTTTTGTAACTTCTATGATAACATGTCTCAAACTTCTAAAAGCCACTAGAATGTAAGCTCCATGAGATAATGCCTATTTCCATAATGTTTAGGCCTATGCCTAGCCCTCATGTTATGGTTAATTTTATGCATCAATTTGGCTACGCCATGGTACCTAGATATTTGGTCAAATGTTCTTGTAGATATCTCTGTGAAACTATTTTAAAAATGAGGTGTACATTTAAAACAGAAGACTTTGGGAAAGCAAATTACCTCCATGATGTGTGTGGGTCTCATCCAATCAATTGAAGGCCTTAATAGAAAAAAGAATGACCTGCCCAAGCCAAGAAGTAATCCTGCCAGCAAAACTGCTTTCAGACACAAACTGTAACTCTTCCCTACGTCTCCAGTCAGTAGGCCTACCCTGCAGATCTTGGACTTGGCAAGCTTCTACATCACCAGAGCCAATTCCTTAAAATAAATGTCTCTATAAATGTAACTAAAAATTATATATGCACATCTAGGTAGTCCCTTTTCTCTAAAGAACTCTAATACAATTTAGTAGGTACAAATAGCATTTGCTGAATGAATGAATGAAATACTAATTCATGACCAATGTATGTATGTTTCTTCGGTGGATATGTTTGCATGTGTTCAAATTCTTTTTATTTCAAAATAATCATTAAAACTCTTATTGTACAAACTCCATAATTTAGAAGCAAAATTTAACTGTTACAACTCTTGCTACTATTTTCCTGATAACCTAAATAGATGGTATCCAGCTTTCTCTATTGGTAAAGGAGAGGAGTGGTAGCTTTATTTTGAATTATATCACTCTGTTTGTTTTTAAAGATTTTATTTATTTATTCATGTGAGACACACACACACACACACACACAGAGAGAGAGAGAGAGAGAGAGAGAGAGGCAGAGACGCAGGCAGAGGGAGAAGCAGGCTCCATGCATTGAGCCTGATGCGGGACTTGATCCCAGGTCTCCATGATCACTCCCTGGACTGAAGGCGGTGCTAAACTGCTGACCCACCAGGGCTGCCCACATCACTCTGTTCTTGACCCCACTCCACAGTGAAATTGCCAGAGTTTAACACATCTCCAAAATCCAATCTCTAGAAGGATTTTGTACCTCAAAGTATCATTTTCTGGAAAACAGTGTTTGCATATCAGTAGATTTTCTCTAATCTGCTGGACATAAATAGCCAATTATAGCTGCCAATGATCATTTCTTATCAAGTGAACATTAGGAATATAATCTGTAACTCATAGTTTATCTGTGTCTTCCTAAATCAATGTCAACACACACACACACACAAAGTGCTCATGTACTAAAATGCATTTTGTTGCTTTATCAGAAAAGAACAGCAATGAAAGCAAGGCCACAGTGATCTCCTCACTAGGCTGAGCTGATAGGTTATCTCTGGAATTAAAATGTATGGTTAGTTTGTACTAGAATTTCCAGTCTTCTCATTCCAATTCATTTTTCCTTAACTTAAAAAATTATGTAAATTCCATTTTCTTTTATATTCTATGCCTTGCTTGCTTCCTCTGACATATATAAATCATCATAAAATTTGACTACAAGCCTTTTTTGCTTTTAAAATTTTTCACCTAATCTAATGCACTTATATTATTCTATTAGGACTCTCATTTAATGATCTAGCAGCCTTCATTTAATGATACACACTTAAGACTCAATCTGAAGATTCAAATCAATTAACACTAATGAAGACCTTTGACAAAGAAGTCAATAGACATATTAAGGATGCTTGAAATATGAGTAATGTAAATACAGCATCCCACAACAAGTGAAGAGAAAATTGTTATTTAGTCTTTCTCTTATTTTTACCTTAATCTTCCCCTGCTATTGTCCAACCTGGGCTTCCTTACCCAGCATAGTCAATCTAGACCATGTATGCTTACTATCAAAATATAACCCTCTGTTGTCCCATGCTGGGATTCATATATAAAACTAATGTACTCAGGGGAAGCCCGGGTGGCTCAGCAGTTTAGTGCTGTCTTCAGCCCAGGGCCTGATCCTGGAGACCCGGGATTGAGTCCCACATTGGGCTCCCTGCATGGAGTCTGTTTCTCCCTCTGCCTGTGTTTCTGCCTCTCTCTCTTCCTGTGTCTCTCATGAATAAATAAATAAAAGCTTAAAAAAAAAAAACAACAACAATGTACTCATAGGGACTAATGGGTTAATAATACTTTGATACTGCCAGATGCCAACCGACAGAGTGTTTTAGAGATGATGTCTTAATCTGAACAATGCAATCCATTAGCTGGAACTTTAATTTCCAACTGATTGACAGAAAAAATATTTGGTGTTAAAATGGCTTTTGGAACCCCCTAAATCAAACCAGCTAGGGATGTGCCTACTTGGCCTTCATGGGGAGTTTACTAAAATTATGATTTTGTTAGACACTCAACAAAGAATCTAAAAAGACCAAAACAGGAAAGAAAACAGATATTATAATATTAATATCAGTTTTAGGGGAGAATTTTATCATCTAATATAATTAGACTTCTTGTGTCATTAAAAGTGTTAGCTCCTAAAGTCATTCATAAGTAAATGAATCTGTGAGGCATGACTTCTGATCAATAGTAGAACTGAGGACACCCTTCAAATGTAGCTTCCATATAGAAAACCGAAGGAACAATTCAACTGGATTCCTATGTGAAATGGGTAGATTAACCTCCAAGATAAGGAAGGAAGGGAGGGAGGGAGGAAGGAAGGAAGAAGGAAGGAAGGAAGGAAGGAAGGAAGGAAGGAAGGAAGGAAGGAAGGAAGGAAGGAAGGAAGGAAGGAAGAAAGGAGGGAGGAATTTATATCTTAGAAATTAAAGCTGGGCGGCCCCGGTGGCTCAGTGGTTTAGCGCCCCCTTCAGCCCAGGGTGTGATCCTGGAGACCCGGGATCGAGTCCCACGTCTGGCTCCCAGCATGGAGCCTGCTTCTCTCTGCCTGCGTCTCTGCTTCTCTCTCTGTGTCTCATTAATAAATAAATAAAATCTTTAAAAAAAAAAGAAATTAAAGCTGGCTGATATCTTATAAAACCAGCATTATCCATTTAAGGAACTATAAAAGAAGAGAGAGGTAAAATTAGGTTCAATTTTGCATTTGTAGAGATGAAATAGAACTTTTTCTAAAAGAAGTTAATAAACACAAGATTAGATATTAAAACAAGTTCCTTTGAAAAGACAAAATGTATGAAACATATTTGTTTGGGAAGTTGCCGTGTAAAGCCTCTGATGTTGGGCAAAGTAAAGGAAAATGTTGGACCTTGAGCTTAATTTTTTTAGTGAGTAGTAATGAACTCATCTAAATAGCATTTCCTCTTTTGTACTTTGCCTAAGCTATTCTTCTAAATTGTAATATTTATCCATGCCAATTCCCAGAGATTCTCATATTTCTGTCTCAGTGCTGCTCATGAAATAAACAAAATTCCTGCAGACTGGAGCTACATCTTAAATAGATTCATATTATAAGTAAGCCCATGGTGTAGTAAAGTACACAGCACAGGGAGCCAAGGGGGTCTGCATTGTAGGCTCAGCTCTGCTGCTGGCTTTCTGACAATGACCTTCCTGTCCTTGGGTTTTCTCTTCAGTGAAACAAGAGAGATATAATAAATAACTCCTCACTTATCTTCCAACCAGCAGAATTTGTCTTTGTTATATAAAAGTAGCCTGACCATGAATAACAATCTTAATAGCAATGAGAAATGCATGGAGTCACTTTTCAAAAACTTCGAGACTCTTGGATCTTGAATAAAAGATTAGGAATCATAAATTTGTCCCCCATCTCCATTCAGAAATGCACTTTAGCCATTCAAATATGATCTTCCAGGCCAATCATAAAGATATTCAAACATCACAACTTCTGTAACTTAAGGCCAGAAATGCTTCCTTACTTCTGGTCTGAGTTGCCTGGCTGGATTCTATCCTTAGCAGGGAAGGAACACAATTGGGCTGACCATTTAAGTGCTATCTATTATTAATCTGAGCCATGGTAAATTTGTTTGTACTACAGTTTCTGAGGTCTTACATTGCCCATGATAGGACCTGATCCTCTGATGGAATGTTCTCTTGCAGGTCTAAAATGACTGGATGATAAAGCCTAACAGGTTAGCAGGAATACTGAGCAGTTCTTGATAGGGAACACAGGGAAGGACATTGTTTCTCTCACTGACCAGTCTGCCAAATGCACAGTGGCTCTGGACATCACACTCATTAAAAACCCAAATTTGGAAATATTAAATTGATTCTTCTAGAATGAAATATGGACTCAGGAAATTGTGTTTTTAAAATATGGCAAAATTTCTAATAGTCACCAGTGCTTAAAAGAGATAGGAAAAAAAAAATGAGAGAGCGTGTGTGCGAGCAGGGATGGGGGTAGAGGGAGATGGAGAATCCTAAGCAGGCTCCACACTCAGTGCAGACCTGATGCAGGGCTGGATCTCAAGACCGTGAGATGATGACCTGAGCCAAAATCAAGAGTCGAATGCTCAACCGACTGAGCCACCCAGGTGCCCCAAAAGAGCTGGGAAAATTTGACTGAAACAAACATAATGGTATTGTGTAGTCCCACCTCCTGCCTTCTAAAAGGTGAGTTCTTACATTGCCCATTTTATAGACAAGGCTGATAAAGTGGAAAAGCAATCATACCAAAAGTGAATGCATCAAGAAGTGTAGGCAATGCTAACCATGTAAGCTATTTAAGAGGGAACAGCACCCGGTATTGAAAAGAAGGTGAAAGTTGTTTTTCTTTGCTGACACAAAGTAACCAGCAAAAGCTTCCTTGTTCAGTTTCCCCCTCATTTGAGTTGTGTGTCTATCCTGTGAGAAGCCTGGAGGAGGGCAAAGTGATATTCCCTGGGGATGGCCTTTCCCAGCCTCTACTAGAGCCACCCAGGTCTGTGAATCAATGCCGGGGATGGGCCCAGGACAGTTTTCCTCTTCCCACGCAGGCCGTGATTAAGATGGCATCTGTCAACAGAGCCTTTCGACTGTATTTCCAGCCCAGCTTCCTCCCAGCTGACTCATCCAATGATGACACAATCTAATGTTTATGACCTAGCAGTTGATCACCATGGAAGTAGCACAAACCTTAGACTGTTGAGGAGCAAAACCAGTGTTGGGATGCTGGACGGGTCAGGAAAAGGAGAAAGAAGACCCTCATTCATCAAGACCACATGTGAGCACTGAACACCCCATTCCTCATGTGGGCACTTCCACTGGTAGCTAAAACTGATATTTGGATGCCTTGTGCCTTTTGGAGAACCCAAGGAAGGACTTAGGGTAACCGAGTGCAAACAAATGCCATGGCATTTGGAAATGAAGAACAGGAAGCAGAAGGGAAAATGTGTATGTAGCAATTTAATGAGGTTTGGATTACAAATTCTGTTTCCTTACCTTTTTGCCAGCATGTGGCAATGGTTTTAAAAAGAGAAAGAGAATGTGCTGAATGCCAGGAAAAGACTAAGATCCCCCAAAACTCAACCTTCCAGACAGTCTTGCTGGTATATTCACAAGCTGAGAGTATCAGGATCAACTTTCTGGTTATTCCATGCCCCCTTGCCCCATAAAAATAAAAGCCAAAATGAAAAAGCAAGCCAATGGAATAAAATAACTGCTTTTTAGTAAAGATCATTGTATCAAATGCTGTGAGTGGCAAGAGGTCTTGGCATAGATGTGGTAGCAAGATGAGGACAGTGGTGTGGTCAAGGTGTAAGTGAGTCTGCCTTCCTGGACTGCTCTTCCCAGACTAATAATCAAAAAGAGCTGTCCTTCTCCAGCCCCAAACAGCCCGGTAGGAACAGTGTCTCCCAGTACTGCTTGCGGCTTATAAGTAATGTGAGAGTCTTTTTATAACTGTTGAGGTTTAATTTGAAAGGAAGCTCAGAATCAGCGGTAAAGGGAGGGGAATGTTGTGAACTACAGACCATCTGAAATGGGGAAAATCATAAATACCAGAGTGTCTGATTATGTGAGTGTCTCTTGAAGTTGAATAATGGACCTTCTTCATGTTCTGCTTTTCTGGACTTGGCTCTCTCTGACAAATTTGCAGGCATCAGGGTCTGTCTGGAATTCATTCCAAGTTGGAGGGATATTTTTTCCCTTGACATTTTGCAGCTGAAACAGCCCCGAGCAGGAAGCTGAGGAGTGTAACATTACCAAATATGTCCTTTCTCCTGCCCTTATATTTTATTTCCACAGGAAAGGAAGGCAGATGAGGGCCAAGGGGAGCTGGCCAATGAGAACGCAGCTACAGGGGCGGCCTCTACAGGAGGTGGGGAAATTGATCAGATGCCATTTTTCACAAAAAAGGAGAAACTATTAGAAGTACCAGTGGTTGAAATGTGTGCTGTGCTGGAGGAGGAAGTCTGATCATTTCCTATAAATCACTCTGCTGTTTCAGGGGAATTCTTTATCACCACATTGGTCTCATTTTTCATGTAGGCCTTGTTAGGAAAGCAAGCAGTGTGGTGACTGCTAACATGTCATGGCTTCAGATTCTTTATTTGTAAAATGAATATTTGGATGTGATGACTCTCAGGTCCCTCCAGGTTCCCAAGACTAAAGTCTACAAGCTAATTTGATCACATGCCTTAATTGCTAAAATAAATTTGAATATCCTTCTAGTTATATGTGGATGTGTGCATATGTGTGTGTGTATAGCTATATGTATTGCTTTATAACTATGTTATAAACTTACAAAATATATGAAGCATATATACAAAATATATAAAGCATGAATACAAATTAAAAAGGAGACCAAATATGTAAATTCTAATATTTTCTCTCCAAACTTCAATAGCTTATCTTAAATACTTTGTAGGGTCTCTTTGGAGATCACTGCTCTAAGCTACATTTGAGCTCAACTTTTCTTATGGGTGTAAGACATTAATCATCATTTCCACAGGGGCCAAGAAAGAACATAAGTCAGTAAAATGACTGCAGGTAACATATCCTTTGTTTGCATATTACGTACATAATAAAGTTTTGTTTTTAACATGTAATTTTCTGTGGCACCTGGGTGGCTCAGTGGTTGAGCATCACACCTTCAGCTCAGGGCATGATCTGGGAGTCCTGGGATTGAGTCCTGAATCTGACTCCCTGCAGGGAGCCTGCTTCTCTCTCTGCCTATGTCTCGGCCTCTCTTTGTGTGTCTCTCATGGATAAATAAATGAAATCTTTAAAACAAAAACATAAATCTTTTGGTTAATCTTGTTGTACTACTTTTAAAAAAGAATAATTTCAGAGAAATGTCTTTATTGAAAAAAAAATATCAATGTAAGTTTGTTGTAAATGGCAATTGACAATTAATCTTGAGTCAGGGAACTATCTGGGAGCAGTAGAAACTGGGGTAATCTGGAGTGTGTATGTTGTGTTCAAAGACAGAAGCTGCTTTTCAGCCCCAGCGAGCTTTGGTCATGCAGGAATGGAGACCTAGTGCTGCCAAATGTGATTTTTCAAAAGAATTGGGAGGCCCATATTTTAATGCAAAATTAAGTTAATTTCTCAAATTAATATTGCTCAATAACTTTAGGGCCAAGCACATGATAATGATGACCTATCCTCAGCTAATGGGCAGGCCCTTGGTGATCTCTGACCTAATAATCAGCTGAGTTAGTTCTGTAATTTTTGTGATAATATTGGCACTATATGCAGACATCCCAAGTTCTGGGCAGGGTGGTTATGTATGTGTAAGAGAGAAAAACATGAATGTCATTTCTTTAGGATCATGTTTTTCTCTCACCAGCTTTTCAAAAGGAGTCACTTCTTGGATACTTTTAAGGCTGCCCCATCAGACCAGTAATCTATGTTGTTTAGTCATAAAAAATAAGGAAAATATTACATTGCTTTTGATACATCTGTCATTTTTGTATATGGAGATACCATAGGAAAAAAAGTATTACCTTAAATTTTAATGTTATATTGATTAGCAAACCTTTTCACAGATTTTTTCAGTAAATATTGAAGCTCTGTGGGCCATCTGGTTGCTGTTGCAACAACTCAGTTCTATGTGGCTGCTCAAAAGCAGCCATAGACAATACATTTCAAACAAATGAGCCTGGCTGAGTTCCAATTAAGCTTTATTTACACTAACAGACTGTGGAACAGATTTGGCCTGTGGGCTGCAATTTGTCAGCTCCTATATTAAATCATAAACTCTTCTAGAGTGTAACCCATGTCTGATTTAACTCTATATCTTCAGTCCCTGCCTCCAGTGCATGGAGGCACTCCATGAATATTTGCTAAACTAAACTGAAGGGTATGGAAATTAGCCACTTGTGTCAATAATAATTAACTTCCCATTTGGGAGATAGACAACCCACAGTAGGGTTTATGCATTGTGTCCACCATGAGGCTTACATCAGCATATGAATTCCCTTAGGGATTTTGTGGCTCATTCAGTTGTTCTGAACAAGGAAAGGAGGTCCTGAATCAGGCTGATGAAGCAACCTGAGACTGTGTAGAGCCCACAGCCTGAAGGGCCAAAGAGCAAGAGCCATAAAAAGACCCTCAAAATTTTATAGACAAGCTTCTTCCAAATCTTTCCTCAACTCTTCTTTTTAACAACTTAAATGATCAAATACCAGGTATCTGTTGTGTCCTTACACTGTAGTGCAGCTTCTCAAAATTCTGGTCATGACTCAGTGGACACACGTTAAGATGTTTCCCAAAATAATTCTTACTCCTTTATTTTTCCATTTCTAAATTTTGTCTTTATGAACTGAGTTATAATTGACATACAACATGAGCTTCAGATATACAACATAACGATTTGTATTTGTATATATTGTAAAATGATCAACACAAAAAGCCCATAACATCCATCATCGTCAGTTGTCATATATTTAGAAAACTTTTCTTGCAGTGAGAACTTTTAAGAGCTACTCTCTTTGCAACTTTCAAATACGCAATACAGTATTATTAATTAGAGTTGCTGTGCTTTGCATTACATTCCTTATGACTTTTTTTTATAACTTATTTATTTTATGCCTTTTATCCCTCTTTATCTATTTCTTCCATCCCAAACCCCCACCTCTAGCAATTACCAATCTGTGCTCTATATTTCTGAGTTCTGTTTTTTGTTTGTTTTTTTAGATACCTCATATAAATGAGATCAGAGAGTATTTGTCTTTCTCTGTCTGACTTAGTTCACTTAGCATAATGCCTCAAGGTTTGTCCACGTTGTCACTAATGTGAAGATTTCCTTCTTCTTTGTAGCTAAATATTATTCCATTTCTTTTTTTTTTTTTAAATTTTTTTTTTTTATTTATTTATGATAGTCACAGAGAGAGAGAGAGCGCGGCAGAGACACAGGCAGAGGGAGGAACAGGCTCCATGCACCGGGAGCCTGATGTGGGATTCGATCCCGGGTCTCCAGGATCGCGCCCTGGGCCAAAGGCAGGCGCCAAACCGCTGCGCCACCCAGGGATCCCTATTATTCCATTTCTATATATCTTTTTTCTTTATCCCTACATTTTCTTTATTCATTCATCTATTGACTGACAATTTAGATTGTTTCCAAATATTGGCTAATTCTTATTCATAATATGAGCAATTTAATGGAATATCCTCTCTTTGTTTATATTTGATTTATTTTTAAGTGTGGGTCACAACTTTCTAAATGGACTTTATCACCCACTATATATGGCATTTGGTTTGACATTCATCGAAACATTCAGTTCTTATTCTAAAGAGACTTACATTCTAACCAGAGAGATAAGACACATATACACCAACATCTAGGGGACAGTATAACTTAGATAAGTTATGGCATCTGTGGCACTTGGGACTCTTCACTGGTAGTAGCTGGAGTTTCAGAAACCATAGATGAATGGTGATATTGGTCTAGGCTGCAGCCTTGACACATGGAAAATTTATTTGAAAGGAGAAGTGGGGAGAAATAAGTGAGGCCTGATAAGGCCTCACTTTAAGAAAAGAATAAGTCTTCCAAATAAAAATGCAGCTGAGGGCAGTTTCTTCTGATTCCATTCCCAGGATGAAGGAGGAGAGCCTCAATTAAAATTTAGCAGGGATTTGTTTACTGGAACAATATGTGAGAGCATTAAAGAAAAATGAAAGGTCCACATGATTCATTTCCAGAAGCCAAATGGAGTTATGGAAGGAAATGGTCTGAGAAGAATATGATTTTCTAAGTGAAGATAATGTTTTGGAGAGAAGAGACAAAATTTGAAGATTGGTGAGATCAATCCAGAATTTTTTTTATAGGCTATTAAGATTTTTAAGTTAGGCAAATACGGAAATACTTTGGTAGTTTTCTTTGGCTGGGGGCCCCTAAATGGTCAAATCTGGTGTGGTTTTGGATAGATAATGGGGAAAAGAACCAAATGGGTAGTCAAATCATCAAGCAGATTAATTAACTTTGATAGCCACATTTAAGTTATGAGTTAAAACACATTGATTGGGGGCAGCCTGCGTGGCTCAGCGGTTTAGTGCCGCCTTCAGCTCAGGGTGTGATCCTAGGGTCCTGGGACCGAATCCCACATCAGGCTCCCTGTGAAGAGCCTGCTTCTCCCTCTGCCTGTGTCTCTGCCTCTCTCTCTCTTTCTATGTCTCTCATGAATGAATAAATGAATAAAATCTCTAAAAAAAAAAAAATCACACTGTAGGAGTGAAGAGGCAAGGAATGGAAGGGATGGAATTGGCAGAGGGCCCAATAATCAAAATTACAAAGCAATTATGTAGACTGCCATTAACATAAAGACACTAGAAAGCAGGGGACCCTTGTAGAAGAGTTCTGAATGTGAGAACCAAGCCAAGTTGAAAAAAGCAAAATAAATAGAAATACAAAAAAGCTTGGGACAGATAAGCCCAAGAGAGACAAGTATATTTGAAAATCAGAAAATAAAAGACTGTATACCATAATTTAAGAAAAAAGGGCACAAGGCATGAAGAAAATAGAGGCTTAGGTTGAAACTGGAAGGGGAGGAAATAATGTAAATAAATACTGTTTTTCATTTTTATGTATGATTCTAACTTTATAATAAAAAAACAACAGTAACAAATGTCTTATGTAAAGATCATTTTCACTTGGATAATTCTACAATGGAGTTTTCAATTCGACAGGCTTTATGCAATAAACAAAAGAAATAAGAAAGTAATATCAGAAAAGGAGACAGAACATGAGAGACTCCTAACTCTGGGAAACGAACTAGGGGTGGTGGAAGGGGAGGTGGGCGGGGGTGGGGGTGACTGGGTGATGGGCACTGAGGGGGGCACTTGATGGGATGAGCACTGGGTGTTATTCTATATGTTGGCAAATTGAACACCAATAAAAAATAAATTTATAAAAAAAGAAAGTAATAATGAAGGAGAACAGATGGCATTCTTTTATACAAACAATGACATTGGAAATCAGTCTGGTTTATAAGACATTTAATGGAGGGTGTCTATAATTATCTCCCAATGATGTGTACTGCCAAATGTTTCTCAAAATATAATTTTTTTTAAAATTTTTATTTATTTATTTATTTATTTATTTATTTATTTATTTATTTATGATAGTCACACAGAGAGAGAGAGAGGCAGAGACACAGGCAGAGGGAGAAGCAGGCTCCATGCACCGGGAGCCCGATGTGGGATTCGATCCTGGGTCTCCAAGATCGCGCCCTGGGCCAAAGGCAGGCGCCAAACCGCTGCGCCACCCGGGATCCCTCAAAATATAATTAATTTTAAACCACTTTTAAAAAACCTTGGATGTTATGAATAAATCTAATGCTACTAAGTTCATGAGAAACCAGGCTTCATTTAGTTTACTGACATAATGTGCTTCACACAACACATTTAGGAAAAACCATATATATTTTTAAAGCCATAAATTATATTCTCTCTTAAAGTTTATCATCTTCCAAGTGGTTTATCCTATGTTTCCAAAGCACATCTGGAACAAATAATCTTTAGCAGTGGTATTATGGTTTCAAGGGCAAGGCTTATTGACCTTGGTTTCAAAGACCTACTCAAGATTCCTTCACTTCAGAAGAAAGGTCTAAATCTTTATCCTAATACTAGTTAAAAAATAACAAAGAACAAAATCAAGCAGCAGGACAGGTCCAGATAGTTTTGAGCCTCTATGTGAAAGAGGGGATAGAGGCTCCCATTCTGGAACCTAAAAGCTCAGGTCCCTTGTTAATGGAAATGCATTGAAAATAAAGAGTAGTAAGAGTCATAGACCATCCATCCTAGCTGTGGGACTCTTCTTCAGGATGGGATCCCATCTTTGTCATTTGCTCTTGAGGATGACCCACTATCTTCTCTCTATTCTAGGCAACTTGCCCTAATGGAAGGCTTTTACTCATACTATGATAGAAAATTTTTTCCTGGCCACTACATCAGCCCCCAGTGTTATTAAAATATTAACATTTTGTTACATTTTTTCCCTCTCTTTATCATAGTTTATTTACAGAGGTAAATTCATTATAAACATAGATATGTTTGTGTATGCTGTGTAGACTGGCAAACAATAATCTGACATCCCATGTTATTATCCCCACACAAAATGCAATAAACAATACTAAATGAGAGGGGAAGTTATTATAAAGTGTCACAGACACCAAGCAGTGACCTTGGAAAAGTGAGGATTTCCCTAAATCTTTGCACAAGACCAGAATTTATTCCGCACATGTTCTGTATTGCAACTCATGGCATGGAAATTTCAGTGACAAGACTTCATAAGAGGCAGAATAAAAATGACTGATTTTTTTTCAGGAAAAGAAAATCCTTGTTAGAAAAGAAACTGCATCCTAGAACCAAAAGCATATAACAATATTTTCTGAGTAAATAGGAAGATATTTTCAGGCTAAGGTGACATAACTTCTTTTCCTTGTTGAAATGTCACTCCTAGTAAGCCAGGTCATCTAACTCTGGTCACTTGGGAAGTGTGGCCAAAGTCCAGGAGTAATGGTTGCAGGACTCAAATTGGAGTGCTTGCTTCGGAGGCACATATGCCAAAATTAGAAAGATACAGAGAAGATTAGCATGGCCCCTGCACAAGGATGACACACAAATTCGTGAAGTGTTCCATTTTTTTCACATTTTCTGCATATTAAAAAATCCTATTGTACCAATGGTAAACTATTACATATCTATAAAATGAGAAAAAAAATAAAATTGGAGGGCAGCATACCATATCTCAATATTTAACTTATAAATCAAGCTAACACACTGTAAAAAATATGTCTTATTCTCTTACTTTGACATATGTCACTGTTAAATTGTACAAAATGGGAAATATGTACAAATATATGGTTTTCATATGATTGGAAGTCAGCAAATTATCAAAGACATGCATATTAATTTTTATTGTACACATCTCAGTGTTCTGCTGTTGGCCCAATGATACTCCTTTGACTGATGTAATAGGTATATAAATTTTACAGTAATATAATAAATATTCTGGAAACTAAAAGATATTGCAAAATGTTCCATGGCCACCATATGCAACTGCTATGAATACCACACTTGTCTGGGAGTATCTGTGGAACCATGGATCAGAACACAAAGACTAGCAGGAACAATGGATACTCAGTACTAGTGGGAAAGCACACTGGGTTATGCAAGAATGAATATGCATTCACATTATCTGCAAGGAGGGACTTGATAAATCACTCAATACGTTTTCTCGTACTTAAGGGTTTCTGCTGTCCAAAGTCTGTCTTCACTCCAGAGTAGTTTCTTTCTCCAACAGCAACAGAGACCCAGATATAATCACCTTTTCTAGGACACAGGGCACAAGATAAGCATGAACATTACCCTGGAGCCTAAACAGTGTTAGTTCCAGTGTCAGTGTCTATGGTAACAGGTTGTGCTGTGCTGGTGCTATCGACTGGATTCATAGTAAGGACACCCATGTTTCCTTACAAAATTCTTTTATTCTGTGTTCCTGATAGGCAGGGCTTGAAGTGCAGGACAAGGGAAGGAAACCTTTTACTCCCATGTGAATGTAGTGCTGGATTTAGGTAATTTTCTGAGCTCTTTCATAGATGTGCAGAATCTAAAATGGCTTAAGGCATGAACAAGCTTCTATAGAAAGATGTCACTATGAGGTTCCTTGACAGACTAGAATTTGGTGATTGCATGCACTACATTGGATTATTAAGATGGCCACTGCCATGTAGGAATACAGTTATAGATTCACTTCATGCAAAGGGACTTCAGCAATATTTTTTTTTTCTCATGGTCTGGTCTATTCCAGGGGAAATCGGGTTTTCTCTAGTGTTTTGTTTTGCTTTCTTATGATATTTCCTGATCCAACTGAACTTGACAACTCCTTGATCTTGAGTCCTGTTTTCTTGCTCTCCTGCCTCTATATTCTTTGACTCAAAAAATCTCTATCACCACTGGTTTAATTCCAGTTTAATTACAAGCATTTCAATTTCTGATCCATCAAAAGTTTGGTCTTCTCTAAGCATACATTTCCCACTGCAGTCTCAATACTTTATAAGCTCTGAACAATGGGTATTCCCTCCTGCTAGGTTTCCAGAAACAGGCTTTAGAGAGCTGCCATGTGTTTGCCTTTCTTTATACTCCAAGCACCTCTCTGTGACTCACAAGCCAAAAGCCCTGAATGGCTGTTTATTCTCACCAGCTGGATGACCCTGCACTTGGCTCTCAGCATTGGTGAGGATTAGAGATGCTGGAGAGATGTGTCATGTACATTTAAGTATACACAAAACTGCATCCACCTGCACTTTGCTTAGATCCTTTAAGGAAGTTAAGAGTTAACCATGAAACTCAGCTCATCATCTTTGGTTTTCCTCAATTATATTCAAATGAGAGAGGAAGGATCAGATTGAGTGGCTGAGAGAAATACAAATACAGTGGGGACATATCATTTTCAAGTGTTTACAGCACAATATTCCGCCTTTAGAACTGATGCTCTGTGGATAGGTAGCACATGACTCTTGATGGCCTAATTAGATCAACTTGCTACACCTACTTCAGAGAAAATGGACAATCCTTTGCCCTAATCATGAATTACTCATGAGTTCTAAGAATTGTTCAGTTCAGAGCCCCCCAGTCATGCGGTTATTTTCTGCCTAGTTTTGTGGAGTTCTATCCTATGCATGCCCAGTATTCAACAAAAGACACATGTTGGATTTTAGTTATATCAAGATCATCCAGAGGGATGTCCAATAGGCAGCCTGGATATGTGACCTGAAGAGGAGAAATGTTTGGAAATTTGGAGGTCATCAGTGTATGGTCTTTGAAGCTGTGATTATGGAGAATATTGCTCAGGAGAATAAGCAAGAGTGAGGGTACCAGTTTTTGTGGGGTACATGGTGAAAAACAGCCAACAACAACAACAAAAAAATCTCACATGCCATAGTTAGAAAAAAGGAGATAAAAAAGAAACCAGTCCTGCCGATGTCATTTTGTTTATTGTATATATCCATCAATTCTGGTCTTGGGGGACTATAGTACTCTCCTTGTAGAAGATAACAATTTTATCCTGCCCCTTCCTCTCAGACATCTGAAGAAGGTTGGTTGGGTAAAATCCCAGATAAATCATGAGGACTAGCCTGTGAGAAAAGGAGTACACACTGGATGTAAAGGGAGAAACTTGTGGAAACAGAGATGGATCTCAAGATTTAATGTAGCCAAGTCACATTCACTCTTGTTAACTTTGGTTATGTAACACTGTTATTTTGTTATTTTGTTATTTTTTTTTAATTTTCAAAGTAATCCAAAACAAAGCCATAAAGATTACAGCTCCTTAAAAGAAAAAGTTGTAAATAGGAACCATGTTGTTTACCAATAGTAATAATCATTTTTAAATGTACTTCTCTGAGTTTAATTGTACTTCTCTAAGCTTATGCAATAAAGCAAAGGAGCAATGGGATTTTTTCCCCCGCCAAAGAGCTAATAATCCTCTATGTATTAAAGAAATGTAACCAGAAACTTCCATTACAAGATTATTGATTTGGTGATTCCTTAGTGATTTTTCTTTATAGAATCACAAATGTCTTCAAAATAGCTGGGCTCAGAATTCTTTAATGCCATAGTGCAAAGCTTTTAAAGAAATAAAATTTGGGGTTGGGTTCAAATAGGTTTAGAGGAGTACTATTTTCCTAAACTAAAGTAAAAGGAAAGGTATCTCTAACCATCAACTACAAACTAAAGTTTCAGGCTTTGACATATAAGTTGGCAACTGCAGAAAGATGCAACCAACAAATTAAAGCCTAGACAAATTCAAGACTACCTTGACATATACATATAAGGACAATCAACATTAGAAATAAATGTATTTGAATATGTGAGTTTGGGGCTGTTTTTCTTTAGAAGTGAAGATTATGTGTAGGATTACAAGGATTTAATGAGAGAATGCACGTAAAGTACTTGCCCCAGGGCCTGGCACCTAGAAACACTCAAATGAGAACTATGATTATTATGACATCATCATTACAGCCAAGCCATTTCCATTATGTTATCCTTATTATAATAGTGTGAGATTTTATTTTTGCTTTCACTGGTATGGCCTAATGATCTGTCTACAAAGATGGGTAATATCAGTAGTCTGTTTGAGTTTAGGAAGTGGTAGATGAAGGTGAGCAAACAAAAAGTCTCTCCCTCAATAGTCCCAGTACTGAGCATGAGTCAAGAAGTGTTGAGGCTAATAATTGAAGGGAGCTCTACTAAGATGTTGCAATTACTATGGCTAAGGGTTCCCAGTCTTCTCAGCCCTACCTCTTTAAACCATTGTACCCATTCTACCTCCACTACCTTCTACAGGTAAGAGGGATCCCAGATTGTGCCAGAGGAAACCAACTCTCTTGGACAACTCACTAACTAGTTTTATCTGTCTCCTTCCAAAGAGTGTAAAATAACTCAGCATCTCTTCAGGCTCATTATTATTCTACCTTTTGGACTCTGTACTGTTAACTCTTATAGCCTTCTCTTTAGGCTTACTCTGTTTAATATCAATTCTAAATGAGATATTCTTTTTCTGATTAAAAACCTAGAAATACTGAAATGGCTTCAGAATATGCATCAGTGTGGGTCACAAAAATCTTATAAATTCTGTTTACCTCATTTTAATTTTCAGGTTTTTTTTTTCCCCTCTTAGAGTCTTTTATAAGGTTTGATAAAGATTGAATGCTTAGTGATTTACCAATAACATTTATTGAAAGAGGGTTGACCATGCTACCTCAGTATCTTTGTGGCCCTATTGTTGCTGAATGTCTATTAAATTCTGGGTACTTCCATGCTCAGTTCTAGGCTCCTTCAACTTTTCTATTAAATTGTCTCTCTTGACAATACTATCCTTCTACATGTTTCAGTTATAATCTATATGCTGACAACTTCAATATATTTCCAGTATAGTCCAATACCTAGAGCACAAAGTAAATACTACCAATTATCTTACTATGCCTGGATACTCTACAGATACCTTGACCCTGTTCCCATATCTTCCCCCAGAAGCCGTGATTCTCTGTACTTCTATCTTCAGTGGAACTGAAGTCCACCAGGAGTCCAAACCAGAAAGAAAAATGTCTCCTCTGTTTTAACCCACATATTAGTTAAGACCTCCTGATTTTACCTCAAGTATTTGCTAGTTTTTCCATCTGTGTACAACACCATTGCCTTCCCTAGTCTTGGCCACTAAGGATCTCTAACTTAGATTTCTTGAAGAGCCTCATAACTCATCTCACTGACTAGTCTTGCCCTTGTTTATTTATGCTCAAGTCACAATGATCTTTCCAAATATCTGTGATATAACAGAAAAGCAAGTACAAAAAATGGGATTAACACCTACTGAGCAGTAATACTAAGAGTTTATTAGAGTTTTAAGATTCATCAGGTCATTTAGGGTCCAAAAGAAAAACTAGCTCAGATTCACTGAGGGCTTTTCTTAGAACTGCTTGGAACATTGACAAAAATGATGATGATGAAGATGATGGTAGTGGACATAAAATAATAAGATGTCTTGTAGGTTCCTAACTAATGTGAAGAGACCAGTGGGGAAGTGAATAAATTGGGCGGTAGTTAGGTTAGGCTCACAGAAACCAATCTATCTTCTATAGCTGGCCACAGAATGGGTAGGGAGGACAGAACAAATACAGAACAAATCTGTATCCAAACAAGCAGCATTCAGGCAGATATCAATGCTGACCTAGTGGGTAAGTAGGACAGTGGAGATGTCAGCAGGCACTACACAGGAACAGGTTAGGACAGCATTCTTGTCCTGGATATCTGATAGATATGGAGGAGTAATAGCAGTGGGTATTAAAAAGGTATGTAGAGGCATCAGGGTCCTAGCAAAGCTGGCTGAGATTTAAGATAGGGGTATACCTAGAGTATAGGTGGGGACATAAAGAATAGGATAGAACTACAATTTAAAAAATGAGTCGAATACTGAGCAAGCATCTCTCTTCAATATTGATAGTATCTGCTTCTTACACTGTGTGAACACACTCATAGTCCAAGAACTACCAGGTTAAAGGTTATTATACTTTAGCATGACTCAAAGGCTGTAGACTCAAACTACACTAGTAGTGATTCTATCCTCACTGCTATGCACTTGTGATTAAAAAAAAAAAAATCTAGGGACACCTAGGTGGCTCAGCATATAGCGTCTGCTTTTCACCCAGGGCATGATTCTGGAGTCCCAGGATCGAGTCCCACAGTGGGCTCCCTGCATGGAGTCTGCTTCTCCCTCTGCCTAAGGCTCTGCCTCTCTCTGTATGTCTCTCATGAATAAATAAATAAAATCTTTTAAAAAATCTAGTTTTGCTTAATATTTTTGTAAATATTCAGTAAAAAGAATTAATGTTAGTAAACCTAAACCTTTAAGTACATATCTTTTTAATATTATATATGATGAAATGGGAAATATGGGAAATACATATAAAGCACTCCTTGCTAAAATATGTTTGCTGTCATCAGGAAAAACGTTTGTGATCTTTTTGTGTCAGAGTCAAGGAACATGATTTTCATTAAAAAAATGACAGGCTACAGACAATTTACACTTGGGTATTTATCAGACATTTTCTCAAAAATGAAGTGATTCTATTACTCCAGGGAAAACAACTGAGAGTTTTTGATACCAATGGCAAAATCAGAGTGAAAGTGAAGATCGGGATTTTGGTAAATTTAAATTTTTCATTTTGAATTTGACACTTCCCAACAAATTAAGACTTCTAATGAGATGGGTGATGATGAGGGAGGGGGGTGGGGCAAGGTGGCGGAAGAGTAGGGTCCCCAAGTCACCTGTCCCCACCAAATTACCTAGGAAACCTTCAAATCATCCTGAAAATCTACGAATTCGGCCTGAGATTTAAAGAGAGAACAGCTGGAACGCTACAGTGAGAAGAGTTCGCGCTTCTATCAGGTAGGAAGACGGGGAAAAAGAAATAAAGAAACAAAAGGCCTCCAAGGGGGAGGGGCCCCGCGAGGAGCCGGGCTGAGGCCGGGGCGAGTGTCCCCAGGACAGGAGAGCCCCGTTCCGGAGAAGTAGGAGCTGCACCGACCTTCCCGGGCGGAAAGGGGCTCGCAGGGAGTTGGAGCAGGACCCCAGGAGGGCGGGGATGCCCTCGGGCTCCCTGGGACACTAACAGGGGACCTGCACCCGGGGGAGAGCGCCACACCCCGCGGCCGAGCTCCTTTAGGGAGCTTGCACGGCTGGACCTGGGAGCAGCTCGGAGGGGCTCGGGCAGCGGCTCCGCGGAGGGGGCTGCGCGGCGGGAGACTGACTCCAACAGCGCAGGCCCCGGAGCACAGGGCGCCGGGACACAGCCCAGGATCCGGCCTCCCCCGGGACAGGCAGAGGCCGGGAGGGCCCAGGACAGCGAGGACGGTCCTGCCCCAGCTGAGCAGATCAGCGGCGCCGCCCCCGGAGCAACCAGGCCCTGCAGACGGAAAGCTCCGAAGTAACTGCGGGGGCTGAATCCAGGGCTGGACACCTGGCCTCCGCCACTGGGGTTGCTCCTTCTGGGGCCTCACAGGGTAAACAACCCCCACTGAGCCTCACAGTGGCCTCACCAGATAAACAGCTTAAACATCTTTCACTGAGCCCTGCACCAGGCAGGGGGCTGAGCAGCTCCCCCAAGTGCTAACACCAGGAAATCAGCACAACAGCCTCCTCCCCCAGAAGACCAGCTAGACGGACAGGGGAAAAACAAATTAGTGACCAAGCAGCACTGGAAAGTTCCAGGGGAAGTTGAGGGACTTACAGTATACAGAATCAGAGGATACTCCACCTTGTTGTTTTTTTTTTTTTTTTTTTTTTTTTGTTGTTGTTGTTTTTTGATTCCTGTTTGCTTCCCCCACCCTGTTTTTTTTTTCTCTTTTTTTTCTTTTTTTCTTCCTTTATCTTTCTTTTTCTTTTTCTTCTTTCCTTCTTTATCTTCTCTCTTTTTCTCCTTTCCCCAATACAACTTGGTTTTGGCCACTCTGCACTGAGCAAAACGACTAGAAGGAAAACCTCACCTCAAAAGAAAGAATCAGAAACAGTCCTCTCTCCCCAGAGTTACAAAATTTAGATTACAATTAAATCTCAGAAAGCCAATTCAGAAGCACTATTATAAAGTTACTGGTGGCTCTAGAAAAAAGCATGAAGGAATCAAGAGACTTCATGACAGCAGAATTTAGATCTAATCAGGCAGAAATTAAAAACCAATTGAATGAGATGCGATCCAAACTAGAAGTCCTAACGACAAGGGTTAACGAGGTGGAAGAACGAGTAAGTGACATAGAAGACAAGTTGATGGCAAAGAGGGAAACTGAGGAAAAAAGAGACAAACAATTAAAAGACCATGAAGATAGATTAAGGGAAATAAGTGACAGCCTGAGGAAGAAAAATTACGTTTAATAGGGGTTCCTGAGGGCGTCGAAAGGGACAGACGTCCAGAATATGTATTTGAACAAATCATAGCTGAAAACTTTCCTAATCTGGGAAGGGAAACAGGCATTCAGATCCAGGAAATAGAGAGATCCCCCCAAAAATCAATATAAACCACTCAACACCTCGACATTTAATAGTGAAGCTTGTAAATTCCAAAGATAAAGAGAAGATCCTTAGAGCAGCAAGAGACAAGAAATCCCTAACTTATATGGGGAGAAATATCCGATTAACAGCAGGCCTCTCCACAGAGACCTGGCAGGCCAGAAAGGGCTGGCAGGATATATTCAGGGTCCTAAATGAGAAGAACATGCAACCAAGAATACTTTATCCAGCAAGGCTCTCATTCAGAATAGAAGGAGAGATAAAGAGCTTCCAAGACAGACAGGAACTGAAAGAATATGTGACCTCCAAACCAGCTCTGCAAGAAATATCAAGGGGGACTCTGTAAAAGAAAGAGGAAGTCCAAGGAAACAATCTACAAAAACAGGGACTGAATAGGTATCATGAAGACACTAAACTCTTATCTTTCCATAGTAACTCTGAATGTGAATGTGCTTTATGACCCCATCAAAAGGTGCAGGGTGTCAGACTGAATAAAAAACCAGGACCCATCTATTTGCTGTCTACAAGAGACTCATTTTAGACATAAGGACACCTACAGCCTGAAAATAAAAGGTTGGAGAACCATTTACCATTCAAATGGTCCTCAAAAGAAAGCAGGGGTAGCCATCCTTATATCAGATAAACTAAAATTTACCCCGAAGACTGTAGTGAGAGATGAAGAGGGACACTATCTCATACTTAAAGGATCTATCCAACAAGAGGACTTAACAATTCTCAATATATATGCTCCGAATGTGGGAGCTGCCAAATATATCAACCAATTAATAACCAAAGTTAAGACATACTTAGATAATAATACACTTATACATGGTGACTTTAATCTAGCGCTTTCTACACTCGATAGGTCTTCTAAGCACAACATCTCCAAAGAAACGAGAGCTTTAAATGATACACTGGACCAGATGGATTTCAGATACCTACAGAACTTTACATCCAAACGCAACTGAATACACATTCTTCTCAAGTGCACATGGAACTTTCTCCAGTATAGATCACATACTGGGTCACAAATCAGGTCTGAACGGATACCAAAAGATTAGGATCGTCCCCTGCATATTCTCAAACCATAATGCCTTGAAATTAGAACTAAATGACAACAAGAAGTTTGGAAGGACTTCAAACACGTGGAGGTTAAGGACCATCCTGCTAAAAGATGAAAGGGTCAGCCAGGAAATTAAGGAAGAATTAAAAAGATTCATGGAAACTAATGAAAATGAAGATACAACCATTCAAAATATTTGGGATGCAGGGGATCCCTCGGTGGCGCAGTGGTTTGGCGCCTGCCTTTGGCCAGGGCGCGATCCTGGAGACCCGGGGTTGGATCCCACTTCGGGCTCCCGGTGCATGGAGCCTGCTTCTCCCTCTGCCTGTGTCTCTGCCTCTCTCTCTCTCTCTGTGACTATCATAAATTAAAAAAAAAATCTTTGGGATGCAGCAAAAGCAGTCCTGAGGGGGAAATACATCGCAATACTAGCATCCATCCAAAAACTGGAAAGAACTCAAATACAAAAGCTAACCTTACACCTAAGGAGCTAGAGAAAAAACACAAATGGATCTTACACCCAGCAGAAGAGAGTTAATAAAGATTCGAGCAGAACTCAACGAAATCGAGACCAGACGAACTGTAGAAGAGATCAACAAAACCAGGAGTTGGTTCTTTGAAAGAATTAACAAGATAGACAAACCATTAGCCAGCCTTATTAAAAAGAAAGGAGAGAAGACTCAAATTAATAAAATCATGAATGAGAAAGGAGAGATCACTACCAACACCAAGGAAATACAAATGATTTTAAAAACATATCATGAGCAGCTATACGCCAATGAATTAGGCAATTAGGAGAAATGGACGCATTTCTGGAAAACCACAAACTACCAAAACTGGAACTGGAAGAAATAGAAAACCTGAACAGGCCAATAGCCAGGGAGGAAATTGAAGCAGTCATCAAAAACCTCCCAAGACACAAAGTCCTGGGCCAGATGGCTTCCCAGGGGAATTCTATCTAACGTTTACATAAGAAACCATACCTACTCTACTAAAGCTGTTTGGAAAGACAGAAAGAGATGGAGTACTTCCAAACTCGTTCTATGAGGCCAGCATCACCTTAATTCCAAAACCAGACAAAGACCCCACCAAAAAGGAGAATTCTAGACCAATATCCCTGATGAACGTGGATGCAAAAATTCTCAACAAGGTACTAGCCAATAGGATCCAAAATACATTAAGAAGATTATTCACCATGACCAAGTAGGATTTATTCCCAGGACGCAAGGCTGGTTCAATACTCATAAAACAATCAATGTGATTCATCATATCAGCAAGAGAAAAAAACCAAGAACCATATGATCCTCTCAAAAGATGCAGAGAAAGCACTTGACAAAATACAGCATCCATTCCTGATCAAAACTCTTCAGAGTGTGGGGATGGAGGAAACATTCCTCAACATCTTAAAAGCCATCTATGAAAAGTCCACAGCAAATATCATTCTCAATGGGGAAGCACTGGGAGCCTTTCCCCTAAGATCAGGAACAAGACAGGGATGTCCACTCTCACCACTGCTATTCAACATGGTACTAGAAGTCCTAGCCTCAGCAATCAGACAACAAAAAGACATAAAAGGCATTCAAATTGGCACAGAAGAAGTCAAACTCTCCCTCTTCGCTGATGACATGATACTCTACATAGAAAACCCAAAAGCCTCCACCCCAAGATTGCTAGAACTCATACAGCAATTTGGTAGCATGGCAGGATACAAAATCAATGCCCAGAAATCAGTGGCATTTCTATACACTAACAATGGGACTGAAGAAAGAGAAATTAAGGAGTCAATCCCATTTACAATTGCACCCAAAAGCATAAGATACCTAGGAATAAACCTAACCAAAGAGGTAAAGGATCTATACCCTAAAAACTACAGAACACTTCTGAAAGAAACTGAGGAAGACACAAATAGATGGAAAAATATTCCATGCTCATGGATTGGAAGAATGAATATTGTGAAAATGGCAATGTTACTCTGGGCATTTTACACGTTTAATGCAATCCCTATCAAAATACCATGGACTTTTTTAGAGAGTTAGAACAAATTATTTTAAGATTTCTGTGGAATCAGAAAAGACCCCGAATAGCCAGGGAATTTTGAAAAAGAAAACCATATCTGGGGGCATCACAATGCCAGATTTCAGGTTGTACTACAAAGCTGTGGTCATCAAGACAGTGTGGTACTGGCACAGAAAGAAACACATAGATCAATGGAACAGAATAGAGAATCCAGAAGCGGACCCTTAACTTTATGGTCAATTAATATTTGATAAAGGAGGAAAGACTATCCATTGGAAGAAAGACAGTCTCTTCAATAAATGGTGCTGGGAAAATTGGACATCCACATGCAGAAGAATGAAACTAGACCACTCTCTTTCACCATACACAAAGATAAACTCAAAATGGATGAAAGATCTAAATGTGAGACAAGATTCCATCAAAATCCTAGAGGAGAACACAGGCAACACCCTTTTTGAACTTGGCCACAGTAACTTCTTGCAAGATACATCCTCGAAGGCAAAAGAAACAAAAGCAAAAATGTACTATTGGGACTTCATCAAGATAAGAAGCTTTTGCACAGCAAAGGATACAGTCAACAAAACTAAAAGACAACCTACAGAATGGGAGAAGATATTTGCAAATGACATGTCAGATAAAGGGCTAGTTTCCAAGATCTATAAAGAACTTATTAAACTCAACAGCAAAGAAACAAACAATCCAATCATGAAATGGGCAAAAAACATTAACAGAAATCTCACAGAGGAAGACATAGACATGGCCAACAAGCACATGAGAAAATGCTCCTCATCACTTGCCATCAGGGAAATACAAATCAAAACCACAATGAGATCCCACCTCACACCAGTGAGAATGGGGAAAATTAACAAGGTAGGAAACCACAAATGTTGGAGAGGATGCGGAGAAAAGGGAGCCCTCTTCCACTGTTGGTGGGAATGTGAACTGGTACAGCCACTCTGGCAAACTGTGTGGAGGTTCCTCAAAGAGTTAAAAATAGACGTGCCCTACGACCCAGCAATTGCATTGCTGGGGATTTACCCCAAAGATACAGATGCAATGAAATGCCGGGACACCTGCAACCTGATGTTTCTAGCAGCAATGGCCACGATAGCCAAACTGTGGAAGGATCCTTGGTTGTCCATCGAAAGATGAATGGATAAAGAAGATGTGGTTTGTGTATACAATGGAATATTACTCAGCCATTAGAAACGACAAATACCCACCATTTGCTTCAACATGGATGGAACTGGAGGGTATTATGCTGAGTGAAATAAGTCAATCGGAGAAGGACAAACATTATATGTTCTCATTCATTTGGGAAATATAAATAATAGTGATAGGGAATAAAGGGAAAAGGAGAAAAAATAAGTGGGAAATATCAGAAAGGGAGACAGAACCTGGAAGACTCCTAACTCTGGGAAACGAACTAGGGGTGGCCGAAGGGGAGGAGGGCGGGGGGTGGGGGTGACTGGATGGTGGGCACTGAGGTGGGCACTTGAGCACTATTCTGTATGTTGGCAAAATGAACACCAATAAAAAATAAATTTATTATTAAAAAAAAGATGGGTGATGATATTAACCAATGCAAGATATATAAATTACATTTATATGTAACATTTAAAGTATATTCAAATTACATTTATATATAATTTTAACATATTTATATTTATAAATAAAAAATGAAATGTCATTATTCTAAGATTTACATACCTTCATTAATTAATATGTTCCAAATGATATATGTGGAATTTCTGCAAAATGAAAGATACAGTAAAAATACAGGACAGGTTTATTTTTTTTTATTTTATTTTTTTTCAGGACAGATTTTAAAATAAGAGTATGAAAGTTCATTGATAAGGTTGAAGATTTCACACTGTTATTCTTAAGAAATTACCACTTCTTAAAGATTGATACAATATCAGAGAAGAATATGCATGACTATCTAAAAGCACTATTAAAATACCCATCCCTTGCTGCCTGGTGGCTCAGTCGGTTAAGCATCTGACTTTTGACTTTGGCTTAAGTCATGATCTCAAGGTCCTGGGATCAATCCCAGCAGTGAGCAGGGAGTCTGCTTGCCCCTCTCCCTCTGTTCCTCCCCCGACATGCTTGCTTGCACATGATTTCTCTATCAAATAAATAACTAAATACAATCTTTTAAAAATAAATAAAATAAAATACCCTTCCCTTTTTCTAACTACATATTTGTGTGAGGGCAGATTTTCTGTATATATTTTAATTCAAAGCAATGTATCACAACAGATTGAATGCAGAGCAAATGAGATCCAGTTCTCTTCTATTGTTCTATTCTATTGATCTAGACACCAAAGAGATTTGCAAAAATTTTTTGTTTAGAAAATATACTTATTTTTATAAAGATATGCTATTTGTATGTAGTAGATTTGTGACTTTTATTTTAAATGACTCAATCAACAAACATTTTTTCTTTTCTTAGTATTCCCATCTAATATTAACAGATATAATAGTAATAGATATAACCCACATAAACAAAAGCACTTTGGGGTTCTCAATAACTTTTAAGATTATAAAGGGATATTGAGGCCTTAAATTTAAGAACCATTATGTTTAGGCCATAAACTTCATGAAGGCTAACCAACATGGCTGGCACCAAGTTGTAGAGTGGTTCTGTTTGAACAATATGAACCAATTTTAATAAAAGGAAGAAAGGAACTCCAGGAATACTGTTAAAAAATCAGGCCTGTTCCCATAATTTATGCAAAGTCAGTAGAAAATACTCGATCCTCTCATCCCACTGTATCACCCCCTTTACCCCCTCATGTGATAAAGAGCATCAGTATGACACCATATCCAAGCACAATAACCGCAGATATACACACAACCTTCTACTGCTTTTAGGGAAGGCAAAGGATTTGCCAGAGCTCTCAGTGATGTTTACGTGGGGAGATAAAAGAGTGAAAGAGTTTTAATTTTGCTAGTGGTGCCTAGAAGGTGGGGAAGGCGAAGATTTATGTGACACAATGCAAGAAGCTTTCTCTTCCAAAGCTTTCTCTTCCAAAAGTAGAGTGGGCAAATGGGAAAAAGGTAAATGAAGGCTACTATTTCAAGGCACAGAGACATAAAATATACTCTCTATACTCAGTGAGACAGTGTAGTGTTCTATGCCATCAGATTATAACCACCTGGAATAAATTTTTAAGTGTGCCATTTACAACAGTTACCAAAAGGAGTTAAGGTAATAGTTTTCTTCTATTTAAATTGTGTACATAAGAGTATTTCTTGGAGAAAATTTTGGAAACTATAGCAATCTTTCAAACCGGATAGCCAGTATTATTACTACCATTTCAATTCTATGTATTTAAACACTAGGCAGTGTTGAGTGCATCTGCAATTAATCTAAAAATAATTCAAGTTTATTGATGATCAGGCTAACTCATATTTTATTTGACTGTCTTGTTTTTCAGCCCATGCATATTAACAGTATGATGTGAGTGTGAATTTACCAAAGCACTAGACTTGGGATCTGTGTTGTAACCGTGGGACCTAACAGACTCGCCAAAACTTACTGAAACTCACAATTCCTTCTTTTTAAGTACACCTAGGCAGTCCTGGATATTTTGATGTATCTACTTCTCAAATACTCCCCATGTGTGAATAATCGTGTTTCTCATGCAAGTAAGTGAAAACTAAGATTGTTTCTTCAGCACAGTAATAGGCAACCCATTATAATAACTCAGAAAACCAAGATATCAAAAATCTGATAAGATCATTTATTTGGTAAGCCCCTATTACGCACCCACCTCACTATATGGGTGATCTTAGCAGCTTGTCATTTGGCTCTTAGTTTTCCCATTGTGGCATATTCTTTCAAAGTGCTAGCATTTTGTTTTGGACTATTTTGCTTTTGGTTTTAACACCCCACTACCATGCTTATTTTCTCGGGGTTCTAGGCTCCAATGCTGTTTTGGGTATCTGACAGTAAGTAGAGTATTACACTTTAGAATCCAAAGGAACAAAATTCTTATTGTTTTGCAGAATGATTGAGTCCAAAGGAACAAAATTCTTATTGTTTTGCAGAATGATTAAGAGCAAAGAAACTAATTTCCAGATCATTTGAATATATATACTTTCAGAGATATTATGTTCTGCCAGATAAGCATTCTCATTTTTATTCATATTAATTTCTGAAACAGAGACTAAACTATCTCACAAAGCTTTCCAAGAATGTTATCTTCTACACTCAACTCAAGCATTCTTTGCCAACTACAAAGCTCACAAAGCTTATTTTATGAAAATAAGCCTTAAATGAATGACATTTATGAATCAAAGCAATTAGGAAGCATTTAGCCAGTTAGCCCACATACGTTTTCCTCATCCCTGCTTTAACTCACTTGCCTACATTAAAAACAATGAGACGTGAAAAGAAAATATAGTTGATGGACCCTTATGATTCTGTTCAAATGATTCACTGATCAGTAGCATTCATTTACCTTCTATTTCTGTTCCAATTCTCCCTCATAAATTTTTGACATTAGCAAAATTTCCTTCTATGACTTATTGTTCATGAAATCTTTCTTTACACTCATGTTTATCAGATCATGTCAATTAGTATCCTGAAGTTCTAAGAGGCTCTTTCTACTATCAAAAATCTCTTGTAAATCACTGACATTTTTCCCTTTCACCAGCTGAATAGCCTAAGGCAGGAGGACATAAGTAGTGATACACAGTGACACATGCATCTGTGAGCTTTTAGCTTTAGCATCTTAAAGAATTTGGACATGGGAAAATATTTCAAACAAATGGTGTTACCTTCTGGATGAGGCCCAGTTTTAATTGTTATCAAGGAATTAAAATGTTTCCCATCAGTTTTCTCAACAATTATTGAGCACCCTTCATATTCCATCCAGGCTTTTGGCTGGACTCCAGAAATACAAATATGAACAATATGAATAAAATAGGGTCCCGGATCTCAAGATGCTCATAGTTTAGTAAACAGAGACACACTAAAGATAACCAGCATAGGTTGGAATATTATGCATTCACTCACATCCACTGAGATCTTCCTATACCACTCACTGTGTTAACCATGACAGAAGGGAACTCAGAGGAAAGGCCATTAGCCCAGCTGGAGGTTTCAGGGATGTCTTCCTGGAAGAAATCACATTTGAATTGTTGTACAGATGATGACACAGGCAAGGGCATCCCAGGTAAATAAAAGGCACAGTCAAAATCAGAGTTGTGTGAGATATCATGATGGACAATGCAGGAATCTATGCTATTTGTTGTTTGTAGAACATTAAGTGCTAGGATTACAGATATGACAGATGAGATTGGAGTTCTGTGAAGGAGAAAGAGCTGGGCTGGAGAGAAAGAGCTCATCCACTCAAAGTCCCCTTGGCTAGAAGGAACTTAGAAAGGGTGAAGGTATTCTCTCAGCAAGATATCAGAAACTCATTAGGCTGACTTATCATTATTGTAAAGAATTTGGATCAGAACTCCGTATCATCTTGTACAGATAGAAAAAAACAGGTTAGATTTATGCTATGGAAATCAACAAGAAGGTGAGTTGGACTGAGAAATCAAATTATTCACAGACATTCAGCACACGAATTCACATAAACACTAGTAGAGCAATTTATTTGTATTAGCTAAAAAATACTTACTTAGAATGTTGTATGTCTAAAAGCACTACCCAGATCTTGATTACCCTGAAAGTAAGTGAAAACAATCACACCAGTTTAAACCAGAGTCCTGCTCACTTTAGTTCCATACACTTTTCCCAGCACCTGCAACTTCTAAGCCTGGAGATACCTTTGCTGTATGCTTCTTTGGGGAGGTTAAGGAGAAGACCGAGGAAGGATTATCTCTGTATTGCCCACTTTTTCCTAATCCCTTTCTAGCTTTCCTTCAAGGGGCTGGAGAAAATCTGTTCCATGATGTGAACTGCACACTAACTATTCACAGTTGACCACATCTGCTGGGCAAGACTCACCAATCCCAAGGAACGCACAAACTCAAGTTCTAAAACACAGGCTGACCGATCATCCTGGCCGACTAAATTAGGAATTACTTAAATGTTTTCACTGGAAGTCCCTCCTCGCTGCAGCAGAACAGAGTCATTTTGAAGTAAGCATTTCAATTAAACACTTCTTAGGAAGAATCCAATTTAACTACGAGAAACAACTGCTTCTGGTTGGCAGCACAACTTATTCCTACTCAATCTGCCCACATGTACGCACCTGCTAAACGTCACTCACACTAAGAGATATAACCACAGAGAAAGAAAGATACTACGTCTCACATATATTAAAGTCATCAGACACAATCTGTTCTTACCTATGCAGGATTTTAATCCAGTCCACTGAGGCTGATGAAAGATTATATAAATTATTTGTGTAAAGGAGATTTTAGAGGAGCATTTAAACATGTTGGGTATTGTTTGAATGGAATAATAATGCGACATTAAGTTATTCCTTTCATTTCCATTAGTAATTAGATGTTGGTTGAAGCATTTCTCCTGCCTGGCAATCATCTTTAAACATGTTATGTTTTGAGGCAGTAGTCTCCACATGAATTTATGGCCCCAGACTCTTTAGAGGGGAAACTGGAATTAGGTTAGCCTATATGGATCTAAGAAGGGAGCACAATCAGAAACTCTGAAGACCAGAAAAAGGAAGTTGCTAAGTGTCCCAAGTGAGATGTATCCCATTGGACTTATGGCCCAGGCTGCCTTAGGAAATCAGAAACCTTCCACATGACAAAGTCTCACATGTTATTAATAGGTATCATTCACTCACTCATTTTAGATGCAAAAATTAGTTTCAAAGATGAAAATTGCTGCCACAAATATACAAACAATACTTCAAGTTGTTTAGCAGCTGCTCTTGGGTAAGAGCTGTCTAGATTTGAGATTGCCATCAATGCTGAGTAACTTGAAAATTTAATATGAGTCAGAAACTGTGCAAGATGATGGTGCACAGACATGAAAAAGATACATAAAATGGGCAAATATATAAAAAGATAACTGCAAGTATTGTAAGGTAAATTCCAAGACAGAGACAAGCATAGAGTGGCATAGAAGCCATTCTAATGATAGAGCCCCAGGGAAGAAATTCTGAAAGGAAATCTGGTCTAAATTAAATTTTGCACAATGAGTAGGAGTTGGCCACTTTAAGAAGGAAGGGGATAAGTTCTGCAGTTAAAAGGAGGATAAGAACCAAAGTAACTAACAAGTCTCGGCAGTTTAATGTTACGAGACTTCAAACTGACAAATGAAGGTTGGTCAGTAATGCGAAGAGAGAACAACAATAAGACAAGTATCTATCTCTAGTGAAAGAAAAGAACTTTTGCAAACCAGAAAAGACAGTCAAATTTTAAATATGGTCAAAAAATGTTACTAGGCATAGTACAAAAGTGAATATCTGTCCATGAAACACAACTATTTGTTTGCTCACTGATAATCATGGAAATATAAGGCACAACTTTTATGCTATGATAAGAAACTTGGACTTTATCTTCTAGATAATGATAAGCCATTGAATAATTTTGACAGAAAACCAAGGAAAAAAGCAAACAATATAAATAGTTCCACAGAGAATCCAGATATTGACACACTAGTTAAATGGAAATGTAAAGGGCCAAGAATAGTCAGAATATTCTAGGAAAAGAAGAATAAGGTTGGATGGCTCACTTTAACAGATATTAAGACTTATGATAGAGAGAGGTGGGGCAAGATGGCGGAGGAGTAGAGTCCTCAACTCACCTGCCCCCCACCCCAACTTACCTAGATAATTTTCAAACCATCCTGAAAACCTATGAATTTGTCCTGAGATTTAAAGAGAGAAAAACCAGAACGCTACAGAGAGAAAGGTTTTTGCTTCTAACAAGGGATGAAGGTGGGAAAAAATAAAATAAAAAAGAATCAAGTCAGGGAGGGGCCCTGTGAGGATCCAGGCTAAGACCCATGGCAAAAACATCTGGGACAGGAAAGCCCAGCCCGGGAAAAGCAGGAACTTTAAAAATCTGCACTGGATTTTTATTTCCTTTGTCCAGTAAAGGCGCTTAGGAAGGAAATTGAGCAAAATCACAGGAGGGGCAATGAAACCTCCAGTTTCGCAGAGTCACTAATAGAGGAAGTGCACCCAGGGGAGAGCATGCCACAAACGTTGGCCGATTTCAGTAAAGGTCTCGAGTGCACAGCTGGTGGGGCCTTTGGGAGAGGCCAGCCCGTCAGGTGGGGGCTCCAGACAGAGGGGCTGCACCCTGCTGCCTTCAGGAGCTGCAGCCCCAGGAGCTCATTCCAGCGGTGTAGGCCCCAGATCTCAGGGCGTGGGGGCACAGCCCAGGATCCTGCATGACCCCCAGGACAGGCAGAGGCGGGAGGGCACAGGACAGCGAAGACTCTCCTGCCTCTAGGTGCCCCCAAGCTGTCCTGCAGATCAGTGCTCCCCGCTGGCCCAGGAGCATCTAGGCCAGTGCGGACTGCGAGACTGTGGTAGTTACTGGGGGAGTTGACTCCAGAGCTGGAGACCTGGCCGTTACCAGTGCTGTTGATCCTCCTTGCTTCACCTTGTGCTTGGGAAAGGCTGTGCCATCAGGGAACAGAGGCCTCATGGGGTAAACAACTCCCACTGAGCTCGGCACCCTACAGGGGGCAGGGCAGCTCCCCAGGTACACACATCTGAGACAGCACAGCAGGCCCCTCCCCCAGAAGACCAGCTGGAAGGACAGGGGAAGAGCATGTTCTTGACCAAGTAGCACTGGAAAGCTCTAGGGGAAGTCAGAGGGATTTGTAGTATATAGAACTAGAGGGTACCCCTCCGATTTTTGTTTTCTTCCTTTTCCTTATACAATTCATTTTATATCAGACTATAAATTTCTGATTTTTTTCTCTTTTCCCACTTTAACTGCAATATTTTACACCACTTCTTCATTTTGAAGTTTCTTCCTTTTTGGCCTTCATAGTTCTACAATTACAGGTCCTAGATATATTTTCCACTTCTAGATTCCTTCAACATTCTCAACTTAATTTTGGGAGATATACAAGATATTTTTTTGTGTTTTGTGTTTTTTGTATTCTCTGCCTCATTTTGTTCTACAATGGAAGAAGTTAATACCTTCTAATACATGACCAGCATGCACCCAGAACCAAGTGGTATACCATGCTGGTTCATTCTGTAAGATTCCTCATTCCCATTCTGGCCCCCTATTTTATCTCATTTCTGTTTTGCTGGTCAATGGTGGGCCTCTCTACAAGCATTTCTGCTTTTTTCCTCTTCTTTTTTTCTCTTTTCCTCTGCTTTGGAACTTTTGGCCTTTTATTTTTTACTACTTTGTTTTAAAATTTGTTTTTTTACTTAGTGGTCCTTTTATTTTGTTCTGATCTTTGTTTTCAATTTCTGGTCTCTAACCTTGGCAAAATCACGTAGGGTGAAATTTATGTAGGTCATGGTTATATACTTCAATCAGCCTGCTCATACAGCCATTCTGCACTGAGCAAAATGCCTAGAAGGGAGAATTAACTACAAAAGAAAGAATCAGAAACAGTACTCTCTGCCACAGAGTTACAGAATTTGGATTACAATTCGATGTCAGAAAGCCAATTCAGAAGCACAATTATAAAGCTACTGGTGGCTCTAGAAAAAACCATGAAGGATTCATGAGACTTCATGATTGAAGAATTTACATCTACTCAGGTCGGAATTAAAAATCAATTAAATGACCTGCAATTCAAACTGGAGGTCCTAACAATGAGGGTTAATGAGGCAGAAGAAAGAGTGAGCGACATAGAAGACAAGTTGATGGCAAGGAAGGAAGCTGAGGTAAAAAGAGAAAAACAAAAGACCATAAGGAAAGGTTAAGGGAAACAAATGATAGCCTCAGAAGAAAAAAATCTACGTTTAATTGTGGATCCAGAGAACACCAAGAGGGACAGAGGGACAGAAAGCATATTGAAACAAATCATAGCTGAGAACTTCCCTGATTTGGGGAGGGAACAGATCAGGATATAGAGAAGTTCCCCCCAAAATCTACAAAAATCATTCAACACTTCAACATTTAAGAGTGAAACTTGCAAATTCCAAAGATAAAGAGAAAACCGTTAAAGCAGTGAGAGACAAAAGATCCCTAACTTACATAGGGAGAAATATTAGATTAACAGCAGAATTTTTCTGCACAGACCTGGCAGACCAGAAACAGCTGGCAACATATATTCAGGGTACTAAATGGGAAGAACATGCAGCTAAGAATACTTTATCCAGCAAGGCTCTCATTCAGAATAGAAGAGAGATAAAGAACTTTCAAGATAGGCAGAAACTGAAAGAATATGTGACCACCAAATGAGCTCTGTAAGAAATAATAAGGGGGACCCAGTAAAAGAAAGAGGAAGCCCAAAGAAATAATCTACAAAAATAGAGACTGAATAAGTATTACGATGAACTCAATTCATACCTTTCAATAGTAACTCTGAATGTGAAAGGGCTAAATGACCCCATTAAAAGGGACAGGGAAGGGACTGTGGCCCAGAGGGGGGCTTTCCCTGTCTTCTTGCAACCCACACCCTGTCCCTCAAGGAGGAGGTGACAGAGAGAAGCCCTCACCTTCTATCTGAAAGGTTATCCAAGGCTCCAGGCTTCTTCCTCTCCCTGCCCTACTGCCCAGGGTTTCAGACCAGATAAAAAAGCAGGACCCATCTATTTGCTGGCTACAAGACACTCATTTGAGACCTGAGGAAACCTCCAGCCTGAAAATGAAATGTTGGAGGGAAATTTACAATTCAAATGGCCCTCCAAAGAAAGCAGGGGTAGCCATCCTCATATCAGGTAAATTAAACTTTATCCCAAAGACTGTAGTGGGAGATGAAGAGGGACACTATATCATACTTAAAGGGTCTATCCAACAAGAGGATCTAATAATATTGAATATTTAGGCCCTAATGGGGGAGCTGCCAAGTATATCAATCAATTAATAACCAAAGTAAAGACATACTTAGATAATAATACACTAATAGTAGGCAACATCAACACGGCACTTTCTACAAATGACAGATCTTCTAAACACAACATCTCTAAAGAAACAAGAGCTTTAAATGATACACTGGACCAGATGGATTTCACAGGTATATACAGAACTTTACATCTGAACGCAACTGAACACATATTCTCCTCATGTGCCCATGGAACTTTCTCCAGAATAGACCACATACTGGGTCACAAATCGGGTCTCAACCAATACCAAAGGATTGGGATTGTCCCCTGCATATTTTCCGACCACAATGCTTGAAACTACAACTCAATCACAAGAAGAAATTTAGAAGAAACTCAAACACGTGGAGGTTAAAGAGCATCCTGCTAAAAGATGAATGGGTCAACCAGGAAATTAAGAAGAATTAAACAGATTCATGGAAACTAATGAAAATGAAGATACAACCACTCAAAATCTTTGGGATACAGCAAAAGCAGTCCTAAGAGGGAAATACATCGCAATACAACCATCCCTCAAAAAATGGGAAAAAACTCAAATACACAAGCTAACTTCGCACCTAAAGGAACTGGAGAAAGAACAGCAAATAAAACCTACACCAAGCAGAAGAAGAGAGTTAACAAAGATTTGAGCAGAACTCAATGAAATAGAGACCACAAGAGCTGTGGAACAGATCAACAAAACCAGGAGTTGGTTCTTTGAAAGAATTCATAAGATAGATAAACCATTGCCAACCTTATTATAGAGAAAAGACTCAAATTAATAAAATCACGAATGGAAAAGGAGAGATCACAACCAATACCAAGGAAATACAAACGATTTTAAAAACATATTATGAGCAGCTATATGCCAACAAATTAGGCAATCTAGAAGAAATAGACACATTTCTGGAAAACCACAAATTACCAAAACTGGAACAGGAAGAAATAAAAAACCTGAACAGGCCAACAACCAGGGAGGAAATTGAAGCAGTCATCACAAACCTCCCAAGACACAAGAGTCCAGGGCCAGATGGCTTCCCAGGGGAATTCTATCAAACGTTTAAAGAAGAAACAATACCCATTCTACTAAAGCTGTTCTGAAAGAGAGAAAAGGAAGGAATACTTACTTACAAACTCGTTTTATGAGGCCAGCATCACCTTGATTCCAAATCCAAAGACCCCACCAAAAAGGAGAAGTATAGATCAATATCCCTGATGAACACAGACGCACAAATTCTCAACAAGATCCTAGCCAATAGGATCCAACAGTACATTAGGAAGTTTATTCACCATGACCAAGTGGGGTTTATCCCCGGGATGCAAAGCTGGTTCAACCCTGGTAAAACAACTAACGTGATAGATCATATGAACAAGAGAAAAAACAAGAACCATATGATCCTGTCAATAGATGCAGAGAAAACATTTGACAAAATACAGCATCCATTCCTGATCAAAACTCTTCAGAGTGTAGGAATAGAGGGCACATTCCTCATCATCTTAAAAGCCATCTACAAAAAGCCCACAGCAGATATCATTCTCAATGGGGAAACACTGGGAGCCTTTCCCCTTAGATCAGGAACATGACAGGGATGTCCACTCTCACTACTGCTATTTCAACGTAGTACTAGAAGTCCTAGCCTCAGCAATCAGACAACAAAAAGACATAAAAAGCATTCAAATTAGAAAAGAAGAAGTCAAACTCTCCCTCTCCATCATCTTCAGTGATGACCTGATACTGTACTGAGAAAACCCAAAAGTCTCCACCCCAAGATTTCTAGAACTCCTACAGCAATTTGGCAATCTGGCAGGATACAAAATCAATGCCCAGAAATCAGTGGCATTTCTATACACTAACAATGAGACTGAAGAAAGAGAAATTAGGGAATCAATCCCATTTACAATTGCACCCAAAAGCATAAGATACCTAGGAATAAACCTAACCAAAGAGGTGAAGGATCTATACCCTAAAAACTACAGAACACTTCTGAAAGAAATTGAGGAAGACACAAAGAGATGGAAAAAATATTCCATGCTCATGGATTGGAAGAATGAATATCGTGAAAATGGCAATGCTACCCAGGGCAATGTACACACTCAGTGCAATCCCTATCAAAATACCATTGACTTTCTTCAGAGAGTTGGAACAAATCATCTTAAGATTTGTGTGGGATCAGAAAAGACCCTGAATAGCCAGGGGGAATGTTGAAAAAGAAAACCAGAGGTGGGGGCCTCACAATGCCGGATTTCAAGCTGTACTACAAAGCTGTGATCATCAAGACAGTGTGGTACTGGCACAAGAAACAGACACATAGATCAATGGAACAGAAGAGGGAACCCAGAAATGGGTTCTATGGTCAACTAATATTTGACAAAGCAAGAAAGACTATCCGCTGGAAAAAGGAGAGTCTCTTCAATAAGTGGTGCTGGGGAAATTGGACAGCCACTTGCAGAAGAATGAAACTAGCCCATTCTCTTACATCAGACACAAAGATAAAACTCAAAATGGATGAAAGATCTAAATGTGAGACAAGAATCCATCAAAATCCTAAAGGAGAACACAGGCAACGCCCTTTTTGAACTTGGCCACACCACGTTCTTGCAAGATACAGCTATGAAGGCAAGGGAAACAAGAGCAAAAGTGAACTCTTGGGACTTCATCAAGATCAAAGGCTTCTGCACAGCAAAAGGAACAGTCAACAAAACTAAAAGACAACCTACAGAATGGGAGAAGATATTTGCAAATGACCTATCAGATAAAGGGCTAGTATCCAAGGTCTATAAAGAACTTATTAAACTCAACAGCAAAGAAACAAACAATCCAACCACGAAAAGGGCAAAAGACACGAACAGAAATGTCACCAAAGAAGGCGTACACATGGCCAACGAGCACATGAGAAAATGCTCCGCATCACTTGCCATCAGGGAAATACAAATCAAAACCACAATGAGATACCACCCCACACCAGTGAGAATGGTGAAAATTAACAAGACAGGAAACAATAAATGTTGGAGAGGATGTGGAGAAAGGGGAACCCTCTTGCACTGTTGGTGGGAATGTGAACTGGTGCAGCCACTCTGGAAAACTGTCTGGAGGTTCCTCAAAGAGTTATAAATAGAGCTACCCTACGACCCAGCAATTGCACTGCTGGGGATTTACCCCAAAGATACAGATGCAGTAAAGCCCGAGACACCTGCATCCCAATGTTTATAGCAGTAATATCCACAATAGCCAAACTGTGGAAGGAGCCTCGGTATCCATAGAAAGATGAATGGTAAAGAAGATGTGTTCCCTATATACAATGCAATATTACTCAGTCATTAGAAACGACGAATACCCACCATTTGCTTCAACGTGGATGAAACTGGAAGCTATTATGTTCAGTGAAGTAAGTCAATCAGAGAAGGACAAACATTATATGGTTTCCTTCATGTGGGGAATATAAAAAATAGTGAAAGGGATTAAAAGAGATAGGAGGAAATGAGTGGGAAATATCAGAGGCAGTGACAGAACATGAGAGTCCCCTAACTCTGGGAAACGAGCAAGGGGTAGTGAAAGGGGAGGTGGGCGGGGTGATGGTGACCGGGTGATGGGCACTTGACTGGTTGAGCACTGGGTGTTACGCTATATGTTGGCAAGTCAAACCTGAATTAAAAAATTATACAAAAAAAGTATACAAAAAAAAGAAATGTAGGTAAAGAAAATGTCAATAAAAGTATACTGAGGAGAATAAATAAATAAATAAATAAATACCACTGATGTCCAGTGAACCCATTAGACCATCCCTTTCAAAGACTGCAGCTCCAACTTTTGCTTTTAAAAATATTTTTAGGGGATCCCTGGGTGTCTCAGTGGTTCAGCGCCTGCCTTTGGCCCATGGCGTGATCCTGGAGTCCCGGGATCGATCCTGCATCAGGCTCCCGGCATGCACCCTGCTTCTCCCACTGCCTGTGTCTCTGCCTCTTTCTCCCTCTTTCCCTGTGTCTATCATGAATAAATAAATAAAATCTTAAAAAAATAAAAATGTCTTTTAGATATTTTGGATGATGATGACCTCAGCCCGTCAACTATAGTAGTTCCTACAGAGATTTCCCTTCATGTTTCTCCAGACATTAATTTTTATTAACATCTAAACCATAGTGCACCTTGCTGTCCCATTTCGGAAAGTACATGTATGTTACTGTGGGATGCTATGAAAAGAAATCCCAAATTAGGATACACACTTATAATTCCCAAAACATGGGCCCCCTTAGTTCACTGAGTTCAGAATTTTGCATGCGCTTCAAGGAAATGAGCATTTTAGTGGAGTCTTCAAACTGTTCTTAGTTTAGTTGAGAAATTTCTCCCCTGTGGATTCTTGGTAAACCTATATCTCTCAACTAACAGAAACAAAAAGTGTTTTTTTTTTTAAATTTTTCTCTACTGTGTCTCCTATTTTACTTGTTGTCATCTGGGTTAAATGCACTTCCACATTGTTTTTATCCAGCAGAAAAGAAAAAAACTTTCGTAGGCTAATTGTTCTGCAAGGAGAGAAGATTTTGCGTGTCACAGAGGTTGGTGGAGAGTAGCAAAATAAGTGAAGTTTCAGTGCTTACATTAGAAAGACAAAACTTTATATCATTAAATCTACAGCTTGCTTTCTGATACAATGTTTTGTAGCCTGCCTAAATTATTGATTGTGATTTCAGGAGGAATCAAAATGCCATGAAGATATTAAATAAAGTATTTTTTTCTGTTTCTATTTTATAATCCTTAAGACAAAGGTGAATCCTATTTTTATTCCCATACACATTGCCTTTTACAAAAAGATTTCCACTTTACACCTTTGAGGGGCCTTCATTTTAGGATGTCTCTCTCTACAGAGTCTGGTTTTTCTTTGGAAAACCTGAGTATATTATTGCAATACAAACCTCTCATCGTGCTGTTCCCCCTCAGAGGGTGCCATGGAATTCAAAGAGACAAGAATGTTTTGGAATGATGGCAAAGAAGCAAAAACAGTGTGTCCTCCCCACACATTTAGAAAAATAAAGGTACGGAGGACATGGCGTACTTCTTATTAAAGGTTTTGAAAAACACCACACCTCAGTAAACATTCCTCTCGAGCTGAGGAAACACTCTGGTCAATGGCTTACCTCAGCTCCCTTAATTCTGTTTTAGTGAAGCAGACAATAGCATAGACACAATGCCAGCCATGCAGAAGAGAGAGCAAAGCCAAGGACATGCAGGCACAGTCTTTAAACAAGCCCAGTGCCCTGCTCCAGGCAGTTTGTGTTGTCATCCCAAGACATATTTGGGAATTGCTGAATACTCATTACTAGGTAACCAAGTCTTGGTGCTTTCTTTTCCCTGAATGAAACACTTTACTCTGCCACTTCCTCCTTTATGGGCTTCAGAGCTTCTGGTGAGACTCCTTTTGGAGCTCCATGCAGGCCAACCCAAGTCCAGCTGCCTCTGATGTTAGCTTATTTACCCCTCTCCCTGGTTTGAAAATGCAGGTATCATCATCTTCTCTGATAATAACCAGAGAGAACCAAATATTCAGCTTGTGGCCAGATTGCATATTGTCATTCCCTTTTGCTTCCAACTGTTTCACCTACAGTAGGAAGTATCTTTTCCACTGAGAGGAAATGATCTACTAGGAGTGTTCCCATCATTTCTGAAAAGCCAGGCAACACTATTGGTGGGAATGTGAACTGGTGCAGCCACTCTGGAAAACTATCTGGAAGTTCCTCAATGAGTTAAAAATAGAGCTACCCTACGACCCAGCAATTACACTGCTGGGGATTTACCCTAAAGATACAGATGCAGTAAAGCCCGAGACACCTGCATCCCAATGTTTATAGCAGTAATGTCCACAATAGCCAAACTGTGGAAGGAGCCTCGGTGTCCATCAACAGATGATGGTAAAGAAGATGTGGTCTATATATAAAATGGAATATTCCTCAGCCATTAGAAACAATGAATACACACCATTTGCTTCAACGTGGATAGAACTGTAGGGTAGTATGCTGAGTGAAGTAGGTCAATCAGAGAAGGACAAAACTTATATGGTTTCCTTCATACGGGGAATATAAAAAATAGTGAAGGGGATGATAGGGGAAAGGAGAGAAAATGAGTGGGAAATATCAGAGAAGGTGACAGAACATGAGAGACCCCTAATGCTGGGAAATGAACAAGGGGTAGTGGAAGGAGAGGAGGGCGGGGGGATGGGGTGACTGGGTAACGGGCACTGAGGGGGGCACCTGACAGGATGAGCACTGGGTGTTATACTGTATGTTGGCAAATCAAACTCCCCCAAAAAATTTTTTTAAAAAAGGGAACAAACTGAGTGTTACTGGAGGGGAGTGGGGTGGAGAATGGGTGGGGTAACTGGGTGATGGGCAGTAAGGAGAGCACGTGATGTAATGAGCACTGGACATTATATAAGACTGATGAATCACTGACCAATACCTCTAAAACCAATAATACATTATATGTTAGTTAATTGAATTTAAATAACATTTTTAAAAACTTAAAAAATAAATTTAATGAAATTCTAAAAAAACAAACAAACAAACAAAAGAAACAAACAAAAGCCAGGCAATATTCTGGATTCATTCCCATGAGAGAGGTTAGTACTAAACTGGCTTCCTTTCTTAGTTTGTGAACCAAATATTCTCTTCTATTGCCATTTTCCTGAATCACCAACAAACTATTCACCTCACGCCAGCCCCTTTAAACAACCTGAGACAGCCTGAGCCATCTATCTGAGAGTTTTGTAAACAGCATGTGAGAGCCCCACTTCTGTCTTCAGGTTTCTCCAGAGCAGTGGTTTCCTAACACGGCTCCACTAACATAGGAAGTCAGAAATGTGTGAGCTATAAGAAAAGACAGATGTGTGGGCCTCATTCTGAAGATTCTCATTCAGTGAGTATATTGGTGGGGACCCAGTATCAATGACTTCTTACTGCTTAGGTGGTCCTAATTCATAGCAGGTGTGTTAACTACCAATTTACACCACCACTTCTGGTCGTCTACTTCCGTCCCTCCTCAATTCTGATTCCCCTGTTCTATGATTCCTGTACATATCTCAGCTTCCCCTCTCTTCTCACTTACACCAATGACATTTTTCAGATTTGCCACCCAAGTGTCAGCCTCTGGCCCTACTCCAGAACATGACTCATGCTTACTACTATTCTGGTTTTATTCTCCTAGCCCTCTGAGCTCTTATGTGGGCCCTACCTGCCAGGAAAAATTAATCAGACACAAGCACCTAGCAGGGCAGGATCTCCAAAGCACAGTACCAATGCAATTGCTTTATTTGCTACACTCAAAAGAAGACTTTATGCAAGGGCTTCATCAAAATGACTGTGAGTGATACATAAAATATAATTCAACAAGGACACCTCCACCTTCAGTCTTGGACTGCAAAAAGTGCATTGCCCTTGGCTGCATCTTTGGTGCAGCTTAGTTCCATCTTCTAGGGTAAACAAAAATGAAGAATATAGGCTGATGGTAACTCTAAGCAACTGTCATGCTCTGAAGGAGGCCATGCAGAACAGACAAAGTGAAGAGTTATCTGTGATTATCTGAAGCAGAGTTCCAAAAGATTTGACCATGCTGGGGACTGCTGAAAAGGAACATCAGTATAAAAACCAATTTCAAGGCAACAGTCCACAAAGGAGATGCTTATTTGGAGGCAAGTTACCTAAGCCACTCAAAGTGTAACAGCAAATACACAAAAACAAAAACATTAATTAAAAAATGAATAAGAATCAGCCAAACCAAGATGAAATAAATAAAACTTTGGAATTGCAGGCTACAGTTGTATTGCAAAATGTCTAGGGTGTATTGGTAACTTTGCTTATATGTAAAGACAGCGAATTCTTAAGATGGAAGTTTAGCGAGAAAACAAAAGGGTTGGTTGTGTAGAAACCAATCTAGAGTCAGTATATTGAAACATCATAAATAATTGGGAAAAAATCCTACATGTGAACATTTATTCTGTGCATATTTCCCAAAGAAGGCTCATTCAAGATCAGAAATTCTCTTCAGAAAGATGCACCAGGCCGACAATTCTGCACCTAGAAGGAGAGCACATTTATTAAGAGTCTACTTGGTTAAGATATGAATGACCTTGGACAGGGACAATGTAATATGAGCCCAACAGCATTCTTTTTAGCAAGGTCAGATCTTCTGCCTTTTCTGCCAGTTTCCTACTTTTTTCTTAGTCCTAAATAATGTTATATCCTGCACTGACTCTCTTACAAGGTTTATTCTATATTTTTATGTTTTAATATAATTTTTATTGATATATAATGTACAAAAAGTACACAAACTTTGAGTATGTACCCTAATGAATTATCACAAAGTAGACACATGTAATTACCACCCAATCAAAAGAACATTATCAGCATCTAAAAATTCCCCACCATATCTCCAAACACTATCGAACTACCTTTTAACACCATAGACTAGTTTTACCTGTTTTTTAATTTTATCTACATGGAATGACTGACTTCTTCCACTAACATTATGTTTGATTTTGCAATGCTGTTGGGTGTACCAAACAGCCTGCTCAATTTTTTTAAATAAAGAATATTTTCAGGTATGTAACATGCAAACATGTGCGTCAAAAGAAGACAGTTTAAGGTGCTCTTAAGAACAAACCATAGCAAGTATAGACAGTATTTTACTTACACCTAACTTGATATTATCATTTACTTTATCTGCCTGACTTGATTGGACCTTTTTAGCCTTTATGTTGAATCAAACATACAGCGTATATAGAATGATGGCCATACCATGAATGTACAGGCAAATCATTTTCATTAACTGACTATATCTATATAATGCCCACTCGCATAAACTCAGAATAGCATCAACACCCATAAAAGTCTTCTTTTTGCCATCTTCTAATCACTACCTATCCCCCAAAATAATTACTGTCCCGATTTCAAAAACATATATTAGTTTTGCCTACTTTTATATTTTGTGAAAGTGGCATGTGAAATATACTTTCTTCTGGTCTGGCTTTGTTCCTCTAATATGTTTGTGAAAGTCAACCAGATGTTGGCATATAGGTATAGAATACTAATTCTCATCTCTGCCTGGTATTCCACTATATGAATATAGCATAATTTATCCACATATTTATCATTGCCTTTGCACTCTATAATAATCTTTTGGTGAACAGATGTTTCTAACATTTTTATAATCCAATTTATCAATTGTTTCTTTTAAGACTAGTGCTTTGTGAGTCCTTTTTAAGAAATCTTTACATTCCCCCAAATCATGAATTATTTCCCTACCTTTTCTTCTAGAAGTTTTTTTTTAATTTTCTTTTAAAGATTTTATTTATTCATGAGAAACACAGAGAGAGAGAGGCAGAGACACAGGCAGGCAGAGGGAGAAGCAGGCTCCCTGCAGGGAGCCCAATAGGGGACTTAATACCAAGACCCCCGGATCAGGCCCTGGACAGAAGGCAGAAGCTCAACCAATGAGCCACCAAGGCACCCTTCTAGAAGCATTATGATTTTACCTTTTGCGTTTAGCTCTATAGTATACCTAGAGTTGATTTGAGTATGTGATATGAAGTAAGAGTCAAATTTTACTTTCTTTTTCTACGTGCACATCCAGAGGACCCAGCATCATTTACTAAGATGGGGTACCTGGACCTCAGTCTGGTAGGACTGGCAGTGTCACCTTTACAAAATATAGTGTTAATATATGTATGTTTATTTCTGGAACCTCTAGTCTGATCCATTGGTTTACTTTGTCTATCATTATACTTTGTCGTTATTACTGTTGCTTTATCATAAGTCTTTTTCTTTTCCTGGATATTTTTTAATTCAGTTGAATTTGCCAACATATACTAAAACACCCAGTACTCAACTGTCAAGTGCCTTTAATCTCTTTCACTATCTTTTATATTCCCCGCATGAAGGAAACCATATAATGTTTGTCCTTCTCTGATTGACTTACTTCACTGAACATAATAGCCTCCAGTTTCATCCACGTTGAAGCAAATGGTGGGTATTCGTCGTTTCTAATGACTGAGTAATATTGCATTGTATATAGGGAACACATCTTCTTTACCATTCATCTTTCTATGGATACCGAGGCTCCTTCCACAGTTTGGCTATTGTGGATATTACTGCTATAAACATTGGGATGCAGGTGTCTCGGGCTTTACTGCATCTGTATCTTTGGGGTAAATCCCCAGCAGTGCAATTGCTGGGTCGTAGGGTAGCTCTATTTATAACTCTTTGAGGAACCTCCAGACAGTTTTCCAGAGTGGCTGCACCAGTTCACATTCCCACCAACAGTGCAAGAGGGTTCCCCTTTCTCCACATCCTCTCCAACATTTATTGTTTCCTGTCTTGTTAATTTTCACCATTCTCACTGGTGTGGGGTGGTATCTCATTGTGGTTTTGATTTGTATTTCCCTGATGGCAAGTGATGCGGAGCATTTTCTCATGTGCTCGTTGGCCATGTGTACGCCTTCTTTGGTGACATTTCTGTTCGTGTCTTTTGCCCTTTTCGTGGTTGGATTGTTTGTTTCTTTGCTGTTGAGTTTAATAAGTTCTTTATAGACCTTGGATACTAGCCCTTTATCTGATAGGTCATTTGCAAATATCTTCTCCCATTCTGTAGGTTGTCTTTTAGTTTTGTTGACTGTTCCTTTTGCTGTGCAGAAGCCTTTGATCTTGATGAAGTCCCAAGAGTTCACTTTTGCTCTTGTTTCCCTTGCCTTCATAGCTGTATCTTGCAAGAACGTGGTGTGGCCAAGTTCAAAAAGGGCGTTGCCTGTGTTCTCCTTTAGGATTTTGATGGATTCTTGTCTCACATTTAGATCTTTCATCCATTTTGAGTTTTATCTTTGTGTCTGATGTAAGAGAATGGGCTAGTTTCATTCTTCTGCAAGTGGCTGTCCAATTTCCCCAGCACCACTTATTGAAGAGACTCTCCTTTTTCCAGCGGATAGTCTTTCTTGCTTTGTCAAATATTAGTTGACCATAGAACCCATTTCTGGGTTCCCTCTTCTGTTCCATTGATCTATGTGTCTGTTTCTTGTGCCAGTACCACACTGTCTTGATGATCACAGCTTTGTAGTACAGCTTGAAATCCGGCATTGTGAGGCCCCCACCTCTGGTTTTCTTTTTCAACATTCCCCCTGGCTATTCAGGGTCTTTTCTGATCCCACACAAATCTTAAGATGATTTGTTCCAACTCTCTGAAGAAAGTCAATGGTATTTTGATAGGGATTGCACTGAGTGTGTACATTGCCCTGGGTAGCATTGCCATTTTCACGATATTCATTCTTCCAATCCATGAGCATGGAATATTTTTTCCATCTCTTTGTGTCTTCCTCAATTTCTTTCAGAAGTGTTCTGTAGTTTTTAGGGTATAGATCCTTCACCTCTTTGGTTAGGTTTATTCCTAGGTATCTTATGCTTTTGGGTGCAATTGTAAATGGGATTGATTCCCTAATTTCTCTTTCTTCAGTCTCATTGTTAGTGTATAGAAATGCCACTGATTTCTGGGCATTGATTTTGTATCCTGCCAGATTGCCAAATTGCTGTAGGAGTTCTAGAAATCTTGGGGTGGAGACTTTTGGGTTTTCTCAGTACAGTATCAGGTCATCACTGAAGATGATGGAGAGGGAGAGTTTGACTTCTTCTTTTCTAATTTGAATGCTTTTTATGTCTTTTTGTTGTCTGATTGCTGAGGCTAGGACTTCTAGTACTACGTTGAAATAGCAGTAGTGAGAGTGGACATCCCTGTCATGTTCCTGATCTAAGGGGAAAGGCTCCCAGTGTTTCCCCATTGAGAATGATATCTGCTGTGGGCTTTTTGTAGATGGCTTTTAAGATGATGAGGAATGTGCCCTCTATTCCTACACTCTGAAGAGTTTTGATCAGGAATGGATGCTGTATTTTGTCAAATGTTTTCTCTGCATCTATTGACAGGATCATATGGTTCTTGTTTTTTCTCTTGTTCATATGATCTATCACGTTAGTTGTTTTACCAGGGTTGAACCAGCTTTGCATCCCGGGGATAAACCCCACTTGGTCATGGTGAATAAACTTCCTAATGTACTGTTGGATCCTATTGGCTAGGATCTTGTTGAGAATTTGTGCGTCTGTGTTCATCAGGGATATTGATCTATACTTCTCCTTTTTGGTGGGGTCTTTGGATTTGGAATCAAGGTGATGCTGGCCTCATAAAACGAGTTTGTAAGTAAGTATTCCTTCCTTTTCTCTCTTTCAGAACAGCTTTAGTAGAATGGGTATTGTTTCTTCTTTAAACGTTTGATAGAATTCCCCTGGGAAGCCATCTGGCCCTGGACTCTTGTGTCTTGGGAGGTTTGTGATGACTGCTTCAATTTCCTCCCTGGTTGTTGGCCTGTTCAGGTTTTTTATTTCTTCCTGTTCCAGTTTTGGTAATTTGTGGTTTTCCAGAAATGTGTCTATTTCTTCTAGATTGCCTAATTTGTTGGCATATAGCTGCTCATAATATGTTTTTAAAATCGTTTGTATTTCCTTGGTATTGGTTGTGATCTCTCCTTTTCCATTCGTGATTTTATTAATTTGAGTCTTTTCTCTATAATAAGGTTGGCAATGGTTTATCTATCTTATGAATTCTTTCAAAGAACCAACTCCTGGTTTTGTTGATCTGTTCCACAGCTCTTGTGGTCTCTATTTCATTGAGTTCTACTCAAATCTTTGTTAACTCTCTTCTTCTGCTTGGTGTAGGTTTTATTTGCTGTTCTTTCTCCAGTTCCTTTAGGTGCGAAGTTAGCTTGTGTATTTGAGTTTTTTCCCATTTTTTGAGGGATGGTTGTATTGCGATGTATTTCCCTCTTAGGACTGCTTTTGCTGTATCCCAAAGATTTTGAGTGGTTGTATCTTCATTTTCATTAGTTTCCATGAATCTGTTTAATTCTTCTTAATTTCCTGGTTGACCCATTCATCTTTTAGCAGGATGCTCTTTAACCTCCACGTGTTTGAGTTTCTTCTAAATTTCTTCTTGTGATTGAGTTGTAGTTTCAAGCATTGTGGTTGGAAAATATGCAGGGGACAATCCCAATCCTTTGGTATTGGTTGAGACCCGATTTGTGACCCAGTATGTGGTCTATTCTGGAGAAAGTTCCATGGGCACATGAGGAGAATATGTGTTCAGTTGCGTTCAGATGTAAAGTTCTGTATATACCTGTGAAATCCATCTGGTCCAGTGTATCATTTAAAGCTCTTGTTTCTTTAGAGATGTTGTGTTTAGAAGATCTGTCATTTGTAGAAAGTGCCGTGTTGATGTTGCCTACTATTAGTGTATTATTATCTAAGTATGTCTTTACTTTGGTTATTAATTGATTGATATACTTGGCAGCTCCCCCATTAGGGCCTAAATATTCAATATTATTAGATCCTCTTGTTGGATAGACCCTTTAAGTTTGATATAGTGTCCCTCTTCATCTCCCACTACAGTCTTTGGGATAAAGTTTAATTTACCTGATATGAGGATGTCTTTCCCAGCTTTCTCTTTAGGATCTTTTTTTTTAAAGATTTTATTTATTTATTCATGTGAGACGGAGAGAGAGAGAGGCCGAGACACAGGCAGAGGGAGAAGCAGGCTCCATATAGGACGCCCAATGTGGGACTCCTTCCTGGGTCTCCAGGATCACGCCCTGGGCTGAAGGCGGCGTCAAACTGCTGAGCCAACCGGGCTGCCCTCTTTAGGACCATTTGAATGGTAAATAGTTCTCTGGACATCAGTGTTTAAAAGAATTGGTAGGTATGCCTGGGTGGCTCAGCGGTTGAGGGCAGGATCCTGGAGTCCCAGGATCTAGTCCCACATCAGGCTACCCGCAGGGAACCCACACCGGGCTTCTCCCTCTGTCTATGTCTCTGCCTCTCTTTTTTTTTTTCTCTCATGAGTAAATAAATACAATCTTTAAAAATAATAAAGAAATAAAATTAATAAGTGATTTGACATTAAATATAAATTACAGAAATTGCCTTAAGATCAGACTGTGCCTATAGATCTTAAATATCAAAATATGAAAAGAGAAAAGAAAATTGACTATAAAGAAAGAAAGTACTTTAATATTTCAAAACTTATATAATTAGGTTGGATGTAGAAAATTCAGGAAGGTAGCTTGCTGTAAAAGACACATATATGTTAAAAAGGCAAACCATTATAACTGGTTCTTTTTTTAATAAAAGAGTTTTAAATCTACTTGTCTATTAAATTAGCATTATTGAGGCCATTTTGTCCATTACACATTTGAGCCCAGTGCGAATGGGCTGTGAGATTTTTAAAGGCCCAGAAAAATGATTGAAACTTGGGGGGAAAAAAAAGTGTGGCTCCAAACTACAAAATGAAAGCTGCAAAATGAAAATTAATTAGCTTAATTAAATGTCTACAAAAAAATAACATTACATCAAGTAGTCAACTGCAACTCTACTCTCATAACTGCAGTATAAATTTTATTTACTGCAGGATATGGGTGGACTTTAGTTTGCCTGATATGTGCAGGGCAGCCAAGAGTAAGATGAGAAGGCCTCAAAACAACTCTGAATAACATTCATATGATCAAAATGGCAGTCTGCTTTCCTAAAGGCACTGGAAGTGGAACAAGAGAAAACAGAATTAGGAATGCCAATGTTAACTACCAAGACAGTGGGCCTTAGGAGGAATAAAGCCACTCCTAAGAAAAAGCAATACTAGCTGAAATGTTCACCTCCTTCCCTTTGCATTCAAGCACTGCTGTATCATAATGTTTTTTTGTTTGTTTGTTTGTTTGTTTGTTTTGAAGGACGGGTGGGAGGTTGTTTTTAAATGGCCAGCTTTCCTTCGAAGAGGTAAATATGTCTCACTGGGCACCATACTCAGAAAAGTTAAAAAATCAGTTCAACATCATTCCCTGAGTGGTGATATCTAGTGAGTGTGTGGGTTGCAGGGTTATTGAGGGTGAATTTTAAAGTTGAAGGAAGATCTCATTCTGAGCAAGCAGGCCTGGCTGAAATGTAAGATTAGTAATGTCTGAGCTGCAGTATCCTGGGTAAATCAGTTTAATTTTGGGACCAGTCCTAAGTCTTGATTCTCCCTTGATCTTTCTTACTGAAGGAAAATGATCTGCTGCTTATCCTCTTTTCACCCAATAAATATAGTAATGTATCCATTGATACCATAGCAATAAAATCCACATTCAGTGGACATAATGGAGAAAACTCAAAATATTTTCCTTTTTAAGGTCTTTTAAAGCCTTTGTTAAATCTCTGTCTCTCTTTCTTTCTTGCTCTGTCTCCCAGTCTCTCTCTCTCTCTCTCTACACACATTTGCACATGTACACACAGAAATTATATAAAAAATTATGTGATGTTAGTTACTAACTCAGGAGCTATAAAACTAAGCTGGGGAACCTAGGCAAACAGCTCACAGCTAAAAACTTGTGATTTGAGGAGTTATAGTATTTTGTGCAATATTAAATCATACAGACTATCATGGAACAAATAATTTTTAGGTTTTTTTATTCATCATTCATAAAGTGGCTCTTGGACCTCTTAAATTAGGAAGGTCAAAAATAAAACCAGGCCAGGAGATAAATGAGGAACCAAAGGAGCCAGGTCTACAAAGCAGGGTGGGGGTTACAGGGAAGGAAGTTACTCAATTAATTTAACAAAATTATTTTGGATTTCCCAATAACTCCAAGTGTTTGTCTTTTTTTTTTTATTTTTTACATAACAATTCTCAATTTGGAATGGTTCTGTTGATTTGCAGAGAAATCAGGACTGAGGTTTAGAAGTGATTTGAATTTCTTTTTCATTTTTGCTTGTTTAAAAAGCTGATTACTTGGACAAGTTCTTTCCTATCACCCTAAAGTTTTTCAGAAGCAGCTCTTTAATTAGGCTTTATTAAAACAACAACAACAAAAACACAAAACCTGTAATTTTCTTCAGATCAATGAAGCCTTATGCTTTTTACTGACAGAATAGAGAGAAAATATTTTCTTTGTATATGGTTTTTGAAAATTAATTTTAAATAAAATGAATACCTACCTGTTATAAACCAGTCCAATGATGTAGAAGGGAAAAGTAGGGACGCCTGGTGGGTCAGTTGGTTCAGTATCTCACTTTGGCTCAGGTCACAGTCTCAGGGTCTTGGGATCAAGGCCTGCATCACACTCCATGCTCAGCAGGGAGTCTGCTTCTTCCTCTGCCCCTTCTACCACTTGTGGTCTCTCAATCTCTTTCAGATAAATATATAAAATATTAAGAAAAAAAAGAAGGGAAAAGTAAAAGTTCTCCTATGCCAATTATCTTATCCTTTCTTATCTCACCTTTGCAGGTACAGAATCATTACTTGCCTTCTGTACATTTGTTTTCCATTATTAAAGTGACAACAAAGATTTTTGCTTTCTCACAAAATAGCAATACAGCTCTATCCTGGATAATTAGAACAAACTATTTTCTTTTGTACCCTACAGTTTTCCTGAGCTGAGTTTTTCAGGGTGCTGAAGTACATCCTGCCACAAAAGCACTCACATCTGTGTAAAGGATGTGTAAGATTATACATCATTTTGTAAAACATTGCAAATTTGGAAGTGGCTTTAAACGTCCCATCAATAGGGGACAAGGCACATCTATACTAATGACTAACAGTCATTAAAAGGATGAGATAAATTTATATGTGCTGATATGGAAATGTATTTTGTTTGATGACAAAAGCAAAGAAAAAACATACCTACTTTTAAAATGTTATATATATATATATATATAAAAGATTTTATTTGTTTATTCATGAGAGACACAGAGAGAGAGGCAGGCAGACACAAAGGCAGAGGGAGAAGGAGGCTCCATGCAGGGAGCCTGATGTGGGACTCAATCCCGGGACCATGGGATCATGCCCTGAGCCTAAGGCAGATGCTCAACCACTGAGCCACCCAGGCATCCCTATTTATTTTTAATAAATAATAAAGACCATGAGTGTGACAGTGTGAGCATGAATGTGACAAGGAGAGAGAGAGGGAGCGAAAGAATCCTAAGCAGACTCCTCGCTGACCATGGAGCCAGACATGGGGCTTGATCTCATGACCCTGAGATCATGACCTGAGCTGATATGAAGAGTCAGCCACCTAACCAACTGAGCCACACAGGTGTCCAAAAACATGACCTATTAATGCCAAAGCAAATTACTGAGTATGTACTGCATGACTACAAACAACCCTGCAAAATGAACCTAGTTCATTATTGTGATTCCAAGCTTTGCTCTGCATTTACACATACATGTCATATAAATGCAATATATACTATGAAATGTATGCCAGAGAATGACTTAGAAGTGACTAATCTTAGTACCAGAAAGAGTCATTTTGTATATATTCCACTCTTTTGATCAACTAAAAAGAGTGGCTTTCTTTTATCCCCTTGTAGTCATGAGGGCAGAGATTTCCATTGCTCTTTTTCATTGCTGATCTCTGCATCTAGAACATGGTGGGCGGGCTCTTGACAAAAACATACAGAATGAAGGAAAAAATCTCCCTGTTCTCATATTAGGAAAACTGCCTATGAGAAATGATTGATAGGTTAGGTTCAAAGTACAGAGGGAAAAGAACTAAGACTCTATTTATAAAAAGGAATCTATAAAAAGATGTAAGAGGGAGACAGAATGGTAAAGAGATAAAAGGGCCATCCTGAGGTCTGTGCCACCCTTTCCCAAAGGGGAGTCTTATTGTTCATGGGTTCTGCATTCATACTCCTCCAATTATGAAGAGCAGCCAAAAGGGGATGCAGTAGTATTAGTGATTCAATTCAGAAAGATAACTTTGGCATTGCAGAACAATATCAATATTGGCGGGGAGGGTGGCTCAGGAAACCACAGTTTTGCTTTTGTCATCAAATAAATATAAACATATTTGTTTGAATACAGCCCTAGGTTCCAGTTGTGAGTGAATACAAATTAGACACTCTCCTTTCTCTTTTAATACTCTTTGACTTTCTTTAGTTTTTGAATAAAGAACTTCTGAGTTATAATTGAAGAACTTAAAGCTTAAGTTGGTTGAATTAAAAAATATTCAAAAGGACAGACAAAATATGAATAAACTCGCCGTAATGTATTTCTAGTTTTCTCTGATGGTTATTGATTTAAAGTTGAATCTGTTACTGGTAAATAGATTATTTACCCCTCATGAAGTCCTTAATTCTTTGTAGGACACTTTCCCCTATGACTAATTAAATTTATCCAGTAGAAATCTGGATGTGTGTAATCTTTTAGAAATTTTTAGGGACACTTATTTCACAATTATTTACAGTTAACCCTTGAACAATTTAGGCATTAGGAGGGCAAATCCCCCACATAGTTGCAAATCCACGTGCAACCTTTGTCTCCTGAAGAATTTAACTAATAGTCTGCTGTTGACCAGAAGCCTTACCAACAACATAAACAGTTTAATATACATATACTTTGTATGTTATATGTATTGTGCACCGTATTCTTAAAGTAAGCTGGGAAAAGAAAGCATTATTAAGAAAATCATAAGAGAAAATGTACTTAGACTTTAATTAGGTTTGGAGACATGTATATTTACAGTACTGGACTATATATATATATATATATATATATATATCCTGTAAAACTGGACCCGCACATTTCAAACCTGTGTTGTTCAAGGGTCAACTATACTTTAATTCTTTTTTCAAATATGAATTTTTATTCCTGATAAGATCAGAGGTACAGGGCCTATGCAGCACCAAATATTTTCACTACAATACGCAGTGTTGAAGAATAAGACCTTACACTTTATGAAGCCTAGATATGTTTTAGCTATCTTAGCTATTAAGATACATCTGATGTAAAGAAATAATATATTAGACTTGTAAATAATATTCTCTGGGAGTTAACTGACTATATGTCCTACCTGTCTAAGATAGTTCCCACTTACTACCCTGGTCCTGGTAAAATTATTAATTGGGTCCCCTTTCATATCTATCCAAGTTTTAAAAAGTAGTTACATGGTTATCTCATACTAATTAAAAAATGGTTGGCCTTATTTCAAATTACTGTCTTTACTCCCTTCTACTCCATATCATATCTTATTTTCAGATGCCCAAATCACAGGACATTGGTTGGATAATGATAGAAAGATAACAATATCTGAACCTCCCCTGGACATTGAGGAATACCATTAAGTTGGACCACCACAGGGTTGCAGCTGTTCCCTGGCAGAAATTCAGGACAACTCTTTCATACTGTGCTTTTGCATGAAGAGAGTTGCTTGCTATTGGGCCTTCTTATTGAAATGAGGCAGTCAGTGCTTCTCCCTGTCTCTGCCTCTCCAAATTCCTCTGATTAGGACAAACAGCATTATAACAAGTAAACTGCTATTCTACTCCCTGCAAATCATAACAGATAAACTTAAAATTCCAGTGCAATGAAATAATTTGGGCTTTTTCTTCAGATAGCTTTTAATCTGCACAACAAAATCAGTTCAATACTTGGATTAATTTACAGCCTAAGTAACTTTGGTCCTCTGTAGCTTTCTGAACCTTCAACCATGTCTGATTCTGTCATTCAATGAGCTCACTTATCTGATATTCTTAAGAAGCCCTTAACATTCCAAGGATTTTTTTCTACTTAATAATCACTTTTTAGTTCCAATCTTTCATTGGATGCAAATTTAACTGACTGGCCCTCAGTAATGAGGTTGGAGGCATGTATCATTCAAAGCAAGAAAGAAGTTAACTAAATTGGAATGGACCATAAAAGGTGGCTCTGTATTTTAAGAAACAATAGTAGTAGTGATAGGTAGTTTTTCATTTAATATTTGTTTGTTTGTTTTTAGCTGTGGCTGCTACCATGGCTCAGATCTGATATGGTACGCTGGAAAGCAACCTCTTCCTTTTCGTAAGCATTCAGTGAGAAGTTGACATTTTTGTACAGATATTTAAAACTAAACATTCTTTGAGTTAAAATAGCATTGTTATATTAATATCCTGTAGAATGTTTATTTTGGCATTTTGGATTCCAATTCATCGGTAGTAAAAAACAAAAAATCATTGACTCCTACTTTATTTCCCTTTCCCAATATTTTTTTTGCATTTTGTTTGATTATAAGTGTCTGCATAAATAATTCTACTTCAAATAGACCAATTCTCCCCTGCCCATGTTCTCATTGGCTATTGCAGAATTTGTAGGGCCATCTTTCCTACTTTCATATGTATAGCAGGCTAGACTTTGTGTCTGAGCTTCCACTCCCGCATCCTTTTATACCTCTGCTCTATTTTATGCCAGACTCACAAGTTAACAAGACCATTTGATATCCCTAAGAGCTGCAATGACAAGGTCCAAATATGAACCAGCTGGACTAAAAGTACTTTGTTTTAATGGGAGTTCCTCTCAGAAGAACTTCTCATGCATTCTTGTGCTGTTAAACCACACCACAAAAGCTGGCCCAAAAGTGAGGGAGTTGTTGGCAGCCTAGGAACAACTGTCATAACCCAGTTGAGCCGTTGTGTGGACTTGCCCCCTCAATCTAGATCCACAGACACAATTCTCAGGCTTCTGTCTTCATTCTGATTTTGTTGGCTTCTTTCCTCATTAGTCTGAAATTGGAAACTTAATCCATAGCTATATCCCCAAACTCTCCTCTGGACTGACTTCAAGTCTAATGTTGTACCCAGCCACCTCTTCAGACTCAAAATTCTACTGAGTTGTCCAGTTTGGCTGTTAATATAGACCTCTGATCTCCATTCATACTCAAGACTCACATCGATGAAAATAATTCTCATTTCTAGAACTCTCCATCAAGCTGCAATCTCCAATTTAATCTACTGAAGTTATTCATGACTGCTGAGACTCTCAAACTTATTCTTCTGATACAGTGTTCTCTCCTGGTAAGCACAAATATTGGGAGAAAAAGAAAAAAATCAAAGTTGTCTCAATTCTCATTAATAATTTCTCTGCTTAATAACTTCTGCTGGTTCCTCATAAATGATAAGCAAATTGCTTGCTTTGGTAATTAAATTGCTTAAGATCTTATTTCAAACAACCTTTCATCTCTAAACATCAGCTTTTTATAACTATCCCTATGTGCCCTACACTTTGAATCCTAATTAAGTAGGACAACTAACACAATTCCCCCAACTTACCATGTAATACCTCATGCAATTACCCTTTCTCTTTGATTGGTCTGGAAATTCTGCTCGTATTTTCCTAGTGATCTCTATTCATCCTCTATAGACCCACTGAATAGTCATCTCTATTAGAAAGCCTACTTCAACCCATCCAGAAGGTAAAAACTGCTTATATACCACTTACTATGGTGTGTTCTTAGTGTTCCCATGATTTTTCAAGCCACTGTTACTTGAGGGAAAAATATCATGACTATAGGATATCTACACTTGTCAAACTACAAAGAACAAGTTAGAATATTGGCTTATAGCATAACATTTAAAGTTGTCAAATCACTGTATCATACATCAAAAAGTAATGTGTGTCAACTATATTTCAATTTAAAAAACATAATAAAATAATAAGAATATTGGCTTTTAAGCCTGCAAAGATCATCTGTGCTTCAGTTATGATGTGAACTTTTCACTAGCCCTACCCTGAGAAGTCAAGACATCAGAGAGGAACAAAAGCTTGCAATACAGAAAAGGCATTATTGGAACACTCCAGACTCTTCAAGGAAATGAGCCTTTTCTTAAAATCCTGGCATCTTACAGAATCCTATGTCCAAAAGTCTTTTTCTACTTTCCATCAAGACTGACTTTAGTAACAGCAGAGCTCATCTTCTATGAGATCGACAACCATGCCTCTACTCTATTTTTGGAGAACCATCTGTCCATACTCTGAGGGGTTGTTCCCAGTGTTCTATGCAGTAGAATGAAATAGAATTCTGACTGGGTTACGGGCACTGAGGCGGGCACTTGGGATGAGCACTGGGTGTTATTCTATATGTTGGCAAATTGAACGCCAATAAAAAATAAATTTATAAAAAAAAGAATACAAGAGTAATTTTCTCTGTTATAACCAGAGTTAAGGTGAAAGGATCCAGTACATATAAGTGTTTTAATTGATTAATAAAGTAAATTAATGAGTTAACTTAAAAAAAAGAATTCATTCATTCATTCACTGACTGATGACTAGGCATTGTTAAAAAGAAAATCATAAGCCTAAAATGGAGTCACTTATGCTTGGCATGCCACCACACCAGGGCTTCAAATACCTAATAATTGTACTTTCAGCCTCCCTCAGAAATTTAGTCTTAACCAGCTAGTCAGATACTTTCTGGTTAGCATCAATGAGGTCATCTGTCACATGGATCCTCTCCAGTCCCCCAAAGGAAGGTGAACTCATTTGAAACAGCCCTTTCTTCTGTTTATAACTTCCTTGTCCTACCTTGAAAAACCTTTCCTTTACCTTTCTGTAGCCCTTTGGAGTTCCCCTCTACTTGCAAGATGAAATGCTGCCTGATTCATGAATCAATAAATAAAGCCAATTAAATTTTAAAAATCTATTTGGCTGAATTTTTGTTATTTAAAAGTTTTGGTGGCAGCAATGGGATCCAAGGTGAACCCCTGATGGCATTTGAGGAGAATGAGAAACACAGGTGTGGTGCTCCATAAACCTTTTTCCAAGGCCATTGGTGAGTTCTTCTCAGTTGAGCTCCTCTAGTCAAGCTCTGCTCTTTTTGCACTCAAGCTTTTGACCAATTGGCTTTCTAGTCCAAGGTTAACAGGTCAGCCTAGACTGACAGGAGGCTCTAACGGAGCGCCGGTTGTTGGTCCTTGGTTCAGTCTACAATTCCACGCTGGAATCTCTTCCCCAGTTCTAGTTTGCAGTCTCCATAGTAGAGGCATTGCTGGGAATTGCTCATGGTGGGCACAGTCTTCTCTTGGCCAGTCCATAGTGACATCTTTTGGCTACAACTGGCGTGTTGAGGTGAATGTTCTCTTTTGTGTAAAGGCTATTGCCCATGGGGACCTAGGAGGTGTAAAAAAGAAAACCATGGGCAGAAATTGGTGGATACAAGTCAAGCATTTAAAGCTGTTAAAGTGCTTGCCACCTAACTCAAAGACTCCTATGTTCCGATAAATCAGTCACTGAACGGGTTAAATTGACTAGGTTATCTGTCAACCTCAAGGAAAACTTCAGTGCGTTAAGGTACACTGTAAAACATGTACAATCTCTAAACCAGGGGGATCCCTGGGTGGCCAGCGGTTTAGCGCCTGCCTTTGGCCCAGGGCGTGATCCTGGAGACCCGGGATGGAATCCCACATCGGGCCCCCGGTGCATGGAGCCTGCTTCTCCCTCAGCCTGTGTCTCTGCCTCTCCCTCTCTCTCTGTGTGACTATCATAAATAAATAAAAATTAAAAAAAACAAAAAACTTCTAACCCAGTGGCACATTCTCTTTAGGTATTAGTTTGGTTCTGAGTGACCCAAAGTCTTACTTAATAGGATCTTCAAATTCCAAAGAGTTGAGTGTGCCTCCTTCCAGGACACCTGCTTCTTTTATGTCTAAAACCTGTAGTGTCCAAAGTTGCAGGTATCTAGTAAAATGGCAAAATCTTGCTAAAAGCAACTTAGAATTATAATGGCCATTATGTAAAATGTTACAATTAAATAACACCATTTAAGAAGTACACTTGAAAGCAAGGGTTCCTAAATGAAATAGAATTAGATATCTGTTTTAATCAGCATGCAGAAGTCTTCAAAGGTTTCATAATTCCAAAATAGTTTCCATGGTATTTTGATAGGGATTGCATTAAACGTGTAAATTGCCCTGGGTAACATTGCCATTTTCACAATATTAATTCTGCCAATCCATGAGCATGGAATAGTTTTCCATCTCTTTGTGTCTTCCTCAATTTCTTTCAGAAGTGTTCTATAGTTTTTAGTTTTACCTCTTTGATTAGGTTTATTCCTAGGTATCTTATGCTTTTGGGTGCAATTGTAAATGGGATTGACTCCTTAATTTCTCTTTCTTCAGTCTCATTGTTAGTGTATAGAAATGCCATTGAAAGAGTTGTTGCAAAAGCCTAATGAAAAATTAAAAATGTAAGAGGCCTGAAACAAAAGATTAAGACTGACAGGATTCTTATTTCTTCTCTTTCTGCTCCTTTGAGTATTCATTCTAGTAATCCTGTCTCAATTGTTTTTCCACTGTGAAAAAAAAAGTGCTCTATAACCATAAACAAAAGGCCATTAATGGTTTTTCAGACACGCCATATCTACCTTCAGAGAAGGCTCCTCCTATGGGCCCCTTCCAGAGTTGATGAAAATGAGGAAAATTCTGGTAAAATGCTACATTATTCCCCTAAATAGCCAATGGGAAACTGGATATCAGAGGCTGCAGAGGTGATCCTCAAAAAATGCAGAATCCAGAGAAAGGTAAGAATTCTTTCCAGAATCAGTTCTTCCCAATCTGTCTGTAGTGCCCAGTTGAGTGAAGAAAATAAAATTTCACATTGTCCTTCCTGTTCCAATACAGACCCCAATTCAGACTGGTTATTGATCCTTTCTCTCCTAGGGACAGCTAGTGACTTCTTGTTTCCTCATTTTGCATCCTAAGAACTGAGTGGGGCTTTCTGCCAAGAGATTGTTAGTTCTTTCTTTGGGTGTCTTTGGGGAGTGACTCTGGAACTTGGGAAGACAGTATCCTTTGCACTCTCTTTGGGGACCCCTCTTATACCCAAAGGGGCTTAGTCAATACTGCCAGAAATATTTATTGTATGTGCCAGCTGAAGACTGACAATATTTAAGCAAAAATTTTGTAAAGTAGTTCTGTAGTCAAAAGGTTGGCCAAACTGGAAACTGATTTCAGAGCCTGATAGGATTTTTTTTAAAGGCCTTCTCCCCTAAGTTAAAATTAGAGCAATGTACCAGATAGAAGCAAACTGCAGATAAGGTTGTTGGATAGGTGGATCATTCCATTAGATTATTTAGATTACAACCAAATTCATTTTTTTTTAAGACAAGGAATACTTTATTCAAACCCATCAGAGAAATGGACAAAGCGTTGTGTTTTAAAGCATAGGTCAGTAATTGTATATGAGAGTATGCACTGCTACATACAAATTAACTGATCAGAGCACAACTTTTCAATGTTCAAAACAGAATAAGCTTCCCTGTAAAAGCAGCACCTTTGTGACATTTTTAACTTTAGTATTCCTCTCCTTCTTCTTCACCCTCTCCTTCAACAGAATCCACACCAACCTCCTCATAATCCTTCTCCAGGGCAGCCATGTCCTCACGGGCCTCAGAAAACTCTCCTTCCTCCATGCCCTCACCCACATACCAGTGAACAAAGGCACGCTTGGCATACATCAGGTCAAACTTGTGGTCTAGGTGAGCCCAGGCCTCAGCAATGGCTGTGGTGTTGCTCAGCATGCACACAGCTCACTGTACTTTGGCCAGGTCTCCACCGGGTACCACAGTGGGAGGCTGATGGTGGCAATGGCAGCATTGACATCTTTGGGAACCACATTCCATGGTACAACAGGCAGCAAGCCATATTTTTACCATGGCGAGGGTCACATTTCACCATCTGGTTGGCTGGCTCAAAGCATGCATTGGTGATCTCTGCTACAGAAAGCTGTTCATGGTAGGCTTTCAGCAGAGATGATAAGGGCATATGTGGCCAGAGGGAAGTGGATGCGGGGATAGGGCACCAGGTTGGTCTGGAACTCAGTCAGATCCACATTCAGGGCTCCATCAAATCTGAGGGAAGCAGTGATGGAGGACACAATTTGACCTATCAACCTGTTTAGATTAGTGTAGGTTGGGTGCTCAATATCGAGGTTTCTATGACAGATGTCATAGATGGCCTCATTGTCTACTATGAAGGCACAATCAGAGTGCTCCAGGGTGGTGTGAGTGGTGAGGATGGAGTTGTAGGGCTCTACTACAGCTGTGGACACCTCGGGGGCAGGGTAGACAGAGAACTCTAGCTTGGACTTCTTGCCATAATTGACAAAGAGACGTTCCATCAGCAGGGAGGTGAACCCAGAACCGGTTCCCCCTCCAAAGCTGTGGAAAACCAAGAAGCCCTGAAGACCCGAGCACTGGTCAGTGCTCAGAAACCAAAGTTTCTGAATTCGGTCCAAGACAAGGTCAATGATCTCCTTGCCAATGGTGTAGTGCCCTCAGGCATAGTTATTGGCAGCATCTTCCTTGCCTGTGATGAGATGCTCAGGGTGGAAGAGCTGGCGGTAGGTGCCAGTGCGAACTTCATCAAGGACTGTGGGCTCCAGGTCTACAAACACTGCCATGGGCACATGCTTGCCAGCGCCCGTCTCACTGAAGAAGGTGTTGAAAGAGTCATCTCCTCCCCCAAAGGTCTTGTCACTTAGCATCTGGCCATAGGGCTGAATGCCGTGTTCCAGGCAATAGAGCTCCCAGCAGGCATTGCCGATCTGGACACCTGCCTGGCCAACGTGGATCTAGATACACTCACGCATGGTTGCTGCTTGGCGGCTGCGGGTAGATGGCAGAGAAGAGGAGAGGTTGTTGCTTCTTACAGCGCTACTCTTAGGCGGTCGATGTAAGAGAACCTGCCAAATTACAACCAAATTCTTTGAAGAATTGAGAACAACTGACCTTACCTTACAAATCTTTTGCAAAAGTAGAAATGTAGCTCCAGAGCAAGTTTGAATTGTACCCATTCCTTTTCACCAATCCCAAAACCTCCCTTCTTTATCTCAAAACATTTGTAACCTCTCTGGAAACTTATCCAGATCATTCCCAATTTCTAAGACTGAATTTTTTAAAAAACACACAAATAGAAGCCTTTTTAAAAAATACAAATGGCACCCTTGCCCAAAATCTAGCCCATGGCTTCTATATTTGTCAAGAACAAATAAAAATCTTACATGTCTTCTCCACCAATATTATGAGAAAAAAACTTTAGCCATATGAGCAGCTAAGCTTAATTCTCCCCATCTGCCAAAAAAACAAAAAAACAAAAAAACAAAAAAAACAAACAAACAAAAACAAAAAACAAAAAACAAAAAACAGTTTGGATCCAAGTGTTCTTTTATAAACTAGTGAGTTTTGCATTATTATACTTCTTATAGCTCAAAATTTTAAAACAATAAAGTGTTTGCCTATTCTGTCTGTATGTCCCAATATATATGTTGTAGATGTGTGGTATTTTCTACCTCTGGATGATATTGCCAAAATTCATTTGCAAAAGAGTACTATTTAATTGGACCTAAAAATCCATGCTTAGGGATCCCTGGGTGGCTCAGTGGTTTAGCACCTGCATTTGGCCCAGGGTGTGATCCTGGAGTCCCGGGATCGAGTCCTGCATCGGGGTCCTGGCATGGAGCCTGTTTCTCCCTCTGCCTGTGTCTTTGCCTCTCTCTTTCTCTCTGTCTCTCGTGAATAAATAAATAAAATGTTTTTTAAAAATCCATGCTTATACAAATTAGACTCAGAAATATAACAGAAATTCAGCCCAGATGTTTTTCAAGTTCATGTGTTCTAGGATTAATCTTTAATAAGTAAAATCTAATTGAAGTTTGTTGGTTTAACTAAAACAGACATGTTTTTTAGTTTACAGCCTTAAATACAATACTTTTGGTTTACTTACATGCAGTATAAGTCAAATAAGCTCATGTTCTATCACAGAATTTGTCCAGCATGAAAGGTCACTTAAAGATGGTGCTTAGCTGTTTAATGTGGTGTGGTGTTTTAACAACTAATCTAAACATATTTAAACAAATGAATTAAATAGATGTATATAAACATTTATAAACGAACTTTTCAATGAAATTTGTCTACTTAGTTTTCACAGATCTTTTTGGTATCTTAAAACCAAAGAATTTTGCCAAGTTAAATTAGATGATGGATAGTCATTAAATGTCTAGATAATTTCCAAATAAGACAAAATACTAAAAATAATTACTGAACATGGGTTTATATGCTTTGGCTTCTTATTACAGAGAAACTGGAAAATTAGAAAAAGCATATGCTTCTAGAAACTTTGAAATTTGCAAAATCTAAAGAATGCTAGTATAAGTTCATACTTGCTTATACTTAGCTTTTACTAGAAATTAAGGTTTCAAAGGGTTAAGAAAAATTCTAATATATGTAATTAAAGCCACTAAGGTATGTGGAAAAGGGATCTTTGAAAAGATTTTTTTTAATATGTAACCAAGCTGGCTTTCATGCAAAGTCAGTAGCAGTAGAATCTATAAAAATTGTGGCACACATGGATGAAGTCCATTCTGCTTCTTCTTCAGAAAAAGACCTTTTGGTATCATACTTTTGCCATCCAAATGCCTTATAACATGGCAATAGCATGCCCCTAAATCAGAGATACTAAGATGGGGAAACAATGGTTGAAAATTAATAGGCTGGGACTATGGGAAACCCAAGATAGTTACTTGGTTCTTCCTGGATCCCTGGAAAAATCCCATTTTTCAGCGTTTGCATTCCTTCACCCACCACAGTACATTTCAAATTACTCAATCTATAAATAGATGTTGTTGGGGAGACTTTTATAAAATTGTGAAAATAGTCTACCAGCAATGCTTGACCTGTCAGGTCCATAATCCTGAAACAACCATTTTTATCCCCACAGGCCTCAGCAATTACAGCAACCTGTCATTTTACCTGAAACAGACAAGCCTGTGTATTATGAATACTTTCAAGCTTCCCTTTGGAATATGCCCAGAAATGCATTTGGAGTTATCTTTGTTTTTTCTGTCGTTGTAAATTTAGATTCTGGAATTGGCGTTTGGTGGTGTGAAGCGTTGCTCACGAGTGGCCAGAACTCCTCTTCCTAAAGGATTTTGAGATTGAGGAACACCTGTATAACCTCCCCTCTATGCCTTGGTTCTAGTTCCTCCTTCTGAGTTGAATAACCATTTTTTAATTTTTTTTGTTTTTGTTTTAGTTGGTGCTCTGACGCTTAATCTCAGTACCCTTTACTCTTGATTGTCAAATTTTGATAAAACATGTGCCATTTTCTTTGGTAAGAGAAAGCAGGTCTCATGTCTGCCAGAACATGATTTATATGCCTTATTGGCTCCATTAAACTTTTAAAAAACTTAAAAAAAAAAAGAGTCCTCCCTCTGGACTCTTTAAAACCTGCAGCTGGACATCATTTAACTGCTACTTAGTACAAGTTATCAATATGTACTTGTTACTGTACATCTAGATAGAGATGGGTTGAAACTTCTCCCTGCCCTAAAACTGATACCCTCACAGTGGCAAAGGAAATGTATTTTCCATTTAGGGTGTACCTTCCATGATCTTCAGTGATCAAGGAACTCACTTTACTAGGCAAATAATATGATGCTCAAGCCTGTCATCAACAGGTTAAAGAAACCTTTCCAGATGCCAATTCAAAGAACCTTGTTGCTCACAGTTTAGAGCCTGGTAACTGAGTATTCTGGAAATACCATCAGAGGAAGATAACCCTTAAGTTCCATTTAAAGGGACCCTATAAAGTGCTCTTGACCACTGACACTGCTGCAAAAAGCCTTGAGTACACATCACACAGCTAAAGACTCCACCTAACACTTGGTCCTGTTTAGACACTGGAGACCTCTGAATCAAAGTGACAGGGAAAAAAACAAAACAAAACAAAAAACAAAACAAAAAAAAAAACAAAGTGACAGGGAAGAGAAGTATTTGACATTGAGGTAGACTGTTTCCAGTCACGATGATGGATCGACTTCCTGCTTAAAAGAACATGAAACCCTTTCTTCTTTTCCCTTCCTTAACTCTGGCATTAGCCTCAAAAGATAAGACCCTCACTGTATCTCCTAAGTCATCGCTAAGGTGCATAACCTCTAGAATTTAGAATAACCTTTTATTTCAGACTGCTAGGAGAAAATCTAACTGAGCCCCTCCCTTTTCACAAACAAATAAAGCATCTCATTGACTGACTCCCCTAAATTTACAACATCAAATTAGAAAGCACCTATCAGGAGGCTTTCGTGACTTGGATTCACTCCTTTCACCTTGTTGAAAATGTAAATGATAAATGTAAATGAGGCTATGATCAGGGATTTCTCCCTAATTCTTGAAATTATTGAAAAATCCACTGCTAAAGCAATAGCTATGCACAAAGATCCGTAGACTCCCTGGCCAAAGTTGTTCTTGATAATAGAATAGCCCTTCATTATCTTTTAGCTGAGCAAGGGAAGTGTCTATGCTATGGCCAACACTATCTAGCTACACCTGGATTAATACTTCTGGAGAAGTTAAAACTCAATTACATAAGATCACCGAGTGAGCCACTTGGCTCAAAAAGGTGACTCCTGCACCTTTTTTATTTATTTATGATTCATTTTATTTTGATTGGCTTGGGTCTTGGGGACCTCACTACAAAGTGCATTGCAAACATTGGGAATTGTTCTGTTCATAATGATCATAATGATCTCCCTGGGGTGGTATATTAAATACATATTTGTAGCCACCAATCAAGTGAATGATCTCCCTAAGCCTGGACTGTCAGAAAAGGAACAAAGAGAATGACCAAATGAAAAAACATAAACCTGAAGCATGACCTGTGAATTTCACAGAGGTTAAGCAAAAACATCATGACTACAGACATCATACAAAGGGAACAACAAAAACTGCAAGAACTTCAGAGAAGTGGCATAGAGTGGCACCAATGCCTTAAACTGTTATCACATCTCTCAATTAAGCTGAGAGTCTGACCAAAGTGGTAGGGTGGTGATGAGGTTGTTAAAAAGAAAACCATACACTCAAAATGAAGTCACTTATGCCTAGCCACATCACTAAACCAGGGCTTAATACCTACTACAATTGCATTTTCAGCCTTCCCCAGAAATGTAGTCTTAACCAGGAAGTCAGGAATTTTCTGGTCAATGCCATTGAGGTCATGTGTCACATGGGCCCCCTTCATTCCCCAAAGAACGGTATATTCACCTGAAATAATTCTTTTTTCTGTCTATGACTTTTTTGTCCTGCCTTTAAAAATCTTCCCTTACTGGAACTCTGTGGAGCTCCCCTTTCCTTGCTAGATGGGATATTGATTTATGAATCAATAAAGCCAATAAGAGCTTGAAATTTACTTGACTACATTTTTTGTTATTTAACAGCACTAAATAAGACAGATCTGCTCTTTGCCATCATGGAGTTTTAATTTTATGCAGAAGAAAAATGTTAACCAACCAATTCTTCTTAAATTTCCATTATCAGAAGTGCAGCAAAAAACAAAGTATGGGCAACTGTGGCTTTGTATATTAATCCCACCATCTGATCCCTTTTGAAGAACAGAGAAAGCTTCCCTGAGTAAGTTCATATCTGTTTAATATTTGAATATATTTACTTAAGGTGAATCCTAGATGTTGGCCTTTATTTTCATGTTTGATAGTTTTTCCGTTTTACCTAATAATCAGGCACAGAGGAAAATAATTCAGAGTCTTATTTGTAAAGATCAGGCATAACTTGAGGTTTGCTTTTCTTATTTCCTTACCTTCCGGTCTATTATAAATTGTGTCTTTCCTCTTTCAAATTCTGTTATGTTTTTGTTACTCTGATAACTTACTAATAAACCAATAAATTAGAAAAATCAGTTATGGGAGATCTCTGGGTGGCTCAGCGGTTTAGAGCCTGCCTTTGGCCCAGGGCGCGATCCTGGAGTCCCGGGATCAAGTCCCGCGTCAGGCTCCCGGCATGGAGCCTGCTTCTCCCTCTGCCTGTGTCTCTGCCTCTCAATCTGTCTCGCATGAATAAATAAGTAAAATAAAAAAATAAAAAAAAAACAGAAAGAAAGAAAAATCCGTTAACTATGAAACATTGTCATTAGGGAAAAAAGCATCAGGAAAGAGCAAATATATTGATGTTCACTTTCTGTATTTTGTACTTTGGCAAGCTTTACAAATTCCAATTAACTTTATTGAAGATGAAAAGAATTATGGCCAAATGACCCTCTGAGTATAAGAGGGTAGGACTATTTGACCTCTGATTATAAGGATGTGAAATCCGTGTCCAGTTCCTCAAATCTTTCTTTGATAGTTTTCAGTGAATTTGTTAGGAATATTTTTTTCCTTAGTTTAAGTTGGTCATATAAAAATATTGCTTTAAAATAAAGAGTCTTCTGCGTGAGTGGCCATAACTATTAGCTTATACTTGTGATGGTGGCATACTTTATCCCTTAAACAGGTTCTTAGGAAATTAGCAGGTTGCTCAGTAAAAGATGGCTTCTCTCAGTCCTGATTAAGTTTATACATATGCACATACACGTTTATGTATGAAATGTGTACACATATGTGATATATATATATATATATATATTAAAGATTTACTCAGTTCCTTTAATACATTCTTTAGTCTCAAATTGGAACAGCCCTGAGCCAAAGAAATGTAGATGCACTGTTAATAAAAAAATTAGTGGATCATTTGCTTTAAAAGCACATTCTATTTCCCTAGGGCATCCTGGAAACCTCCTCATGTGTAGTCTGTGAAATTGACCCTGCCTTATGTAAGGCCAGCAAATGACTAACTTGAAGTTTGATCTTTGAGTTACTCACATAGCCTCCAAGAAAGTGTGACTTGAAAGTTCTTTGTATAAATACAGAGGCAACCATGTGTCTTTTCCATGTAAAACTGGATTTCATTCCATTGGGAAGGAGAATCATGACAGTGATCATGATTCAGAGCTTCTACTTCATTTACCAACATCTCCCTACTGTTTCTTCAGAGCTCTGGGATTTTCAAATGGACACTGCTCCACCTACAATTCTATCTTAATTTCTTTCTCAGCTCTAAAAAACCTACTTTATTTATATGTTTAATTGTTCTGATTTTTTATCCCCATTGGGAACCTGGATGTCATTCATAAGCTCTGTAAATATGATTACTTGTACCCCAGAGTGTTATGCCCTCATTCTGGGGATAACTAAACATAAGGAACAAAGGACTGAAAGTTTGTTTTTTGTATACCATCATCACAACTAGGTATATAAAAGTTTGTTTTTTGTATACCATCATCACAACTAGTTTGTTTTTTGTATACCATCATCACAACAAAAATCTATGTCATTTGGAACATATTTTTGAAGAGGGAAGGATTAAAAATCAGACATTGTATTAGATAACTATTGCTGCATTGGATAACTCTTCAAATCTCAGTAGTTTAAAGTAGTTTAAAACAAGGATTTATTATTTTTCATAATTCTGAGTGTTGGCTTGGTGGTTCTCCTGCTTGCACCTGTGTCTGCATTCAACTGGCGGGATGGCTGGGGCATGACTAGAGGCTAGACCATGAGTCCTTGTGACATGGTGATCTTGGGGTTCCAGTCCTAATGCATAAGTGTATATTAAACTTCCACTTATGTCACATTTGTGGATGTTCAATCAGACAAAGCAAAGCACATGCTCAAGCCCAGAGTCAATGTGGAAGGGACTATGTAGTCCATGGCTACTAAGAAACATCATTCATTGAGGCCATTATTATAACAATCTACCACAAGTGGTGGCTACCTGAGAGCACATTTTATACTCACACTGAGACAGTACCTTAAAGAATAATGACCTATATTCCAGATTTAAATGGTTGCATACATGGGGAGAAGCATAAACTAATCACTGGGTTGTCAATATGAAAGCCAGGATTACTGATTAAAGGATTATTGATATAATAATTACAAAATAAAAAGACATGCATTCTCAGATTGAAAGTGTACATCAAGTAAAATATAGGAACAATAGGGATAAATTCACATCTGAATACATTATAAGGAAACTATGTATATCAAGGTACTTACATCAAAGATAAATATAAAAAGCCTTTTAGGAAGGAGAAAGGGCAAAATAGATGAACTATGAATGAACAACATTCAGAAAGGCAAAACAAACTCTATCAGGAACAACAGATTGTATATGACACATTGGAGTAGTATCTTCCAGGTACTGAGATTAAATAACTTGCAATTACAATTCTATACTTAATTCAACATTCAACAATGAGGGAAAATTTAAAAAATTTTTTTAGATCAGAAAAAAGTTTAAGAGTATTTGCTACTTTCAAATGATAGATAAATTCAATATATTAGTTAATAAGAATGATATTGGATTGGGTATTGTGTGAATAGTTAAAGCATACTGAGATCCATTATCATACATGAAATAAGTATAAATATTTTTAATAACTTTGAGCTTTAAAAAATATACTTAAATAACTAGCATAAACTTAATAGGTATCCACTATGTGAAAAGAAATATAATCCATAGCTTCCAAATGAGCAAGAAAAATAAAGATAAATTTTCTAAAAGTTTTTACTGAAACAAAATGCAGAAAAGAGGAAAAACAAAATGTATAGAAAACAAAATCAAAGTAAGATGTTATAATCAGCAAACATAATAAATGCAAATGTGTCAAACTAATATATTAAAAGAAGAAATTACTAAATTGATTTTATAGAAATCCAGCTAAGTCTATTTTAAGAAACATACCTGAAACAAAAAGACAGAACTTTACAATAAAGGGACAATTGTTACAGGCAAATGAAGAGGCAAAGCTAATTTAGCAATATTAATTAGATACATGAGAATTTAAAGTAAAAACTAGTAGAAAAGTTCAGATTTATACAATAATCAGTAATTAAATGTGAGTAAAGACAAATATAAGAAAAAACTTCAGGAAAAATGAACCAAAGCACAATCAATACAAATTTTTAACATACCTCTATTAGAAATATGTGGAAGTAAAACAGATAAAACAGATAAAAATTAACAACTGTATGGAAGAGCTCAGTGATATAATTAACAATCTTGATCAACAGAACTCCTGGATCCAATAAATAGAGTGTATATGTTTATTTCAAGCACAAAAGGGGCAGCTGAAATATTTGACCACATATTAAATGACAAGACAATCTTAACAAATATTAAAGAAAATATATAATGTATATTTCATGTTTTCTGGGCAATCATATGAGAAATCAACATTAAAAATGTATTCTTAAACCATATGGAGATTTTAAAATGTACTCTCTAGTTAATGGTTTGAAGTGGAATTCACAAATGAATATTATAAAATATATAGAATTGAGCAATAGTTGGTATATTATACATCAAACTTGTGAGATGTACCTAAATGATTTTCAAGGAACATTTACTTTTAGTCATCAATCATTTTATTAACAAATTAAAAAGACTGACCATAAATGAGTTAAAAATTTGACCCATAACACTAGGCTAGGCAATACATAATAGAAAATATCAAAATTAAATAGGATACGGGAAATATTAAATAGAAAATAGTGAGATGAGGCTTCTCTGATAACTAAGAGTAGACATGTGAGTAAGTTATGGCCACTGGAGTATCATAAAATAAATGTACATCCTTATAAAATGTAAGCCTCTCTTTTTCCTCTCCATAGTCCTTACAACTGGCTGAAATGCATATGAAAAAACTGGAGTTAAAGAGGCTACCTCTGGGGGCACCAGTGTGGCTCAGTCAATGAAGCCTCTGACTCTTGATTACTATGGCTCAGGGATGATCTCAGAATCCTGAGATGGAGCCTCCCCTCAGACACCACCTTGAGTGCAGAGTCTGCTTAAGATTTTCTCCTTCTTCCTCTGCCCCTCACACTTGGGCTCATGTGCTTGCTGTCTCTCTCTCTCTCTCTCTCTCTCTCTCTCAATAAATAAATAAATCTAAAAAAAAAAAAAGAAGAAGAGAGGCCACCTCTGACCAGTCCACCTACTTGGACTCACATAAGAAATATCCCCTTTATATTTCTTATAGAAAGAAAAAAAATTACACAGAGAAATCGAACCCTAAAAGTAAAGTCGTAATTTATCTCAGAATACAATGCAATGTAATTCATCCCTTAAAGAGTCATTAATTTACGATATTCCCAATAAATGATGAAAATTAATTCAATACCCATTCATGTAGAAAAACAAAACTTAGCAAATAGAAATAGAAGAGAAACTTGCTTAACCAGATAGAAGATTCTTATCAAAAGTCTCCAGCAAATATCATACAAGGAAAACTTCCACTATCTCTTTTATTCAATAAAACATTAAGTATGCTAGCCAATTTAATAATACAAGACAAATAAAATGGCTTACACCATGAAGATAAAAACAAAACAAAGTTAATTTGTAAATGGTATGGCTGTCTACATAAAAAATCCAAGAAAATCTATATATTATTAGACCTAAAAAGGAGTCTCTAAGGCTGTGAGAGAGCCTGAGACTTTTTTGGAACAAACTATGGCAACTTTTCCTACAGATAGAACCTCTTGGTATTTTGTACAGTTAACTATAAGTGAATTTTTAAATGGATAAAAAAAACTTGGCCACTTTGCAAATCAAACTAACCAATCATATTTACATTGATATTTGTTAAAGATAAGTGTCTTTATCATCCATGCTGAAAAAAATACCATGGACGAGGTGCTTAAACAGTAGAAGTAAATTCTCTCATAGTTCTAGAGACTGGAAAGTCCAAGATCAAGATCTAACAGAGTTTGCTCTCCAGTAAGAGCTCTCTTTATGGCTTATAGATAGAGATCCCTTCTGCTTGTGTCCCTACATGGCAGTGAAAGAGAGAGAGCACAAGTTCTCCGGGGTTTTTTTCTTATAAGAGCACTAATCTCATTATGAAAGCCCCATTCTGGTAAACTTATCTAAACCTACTTACCTCCTAAAGGCCCTGTCTCCAAGTCTCATCACATCGGGGGTTAGGGTTCCAACATACTGATTGTAGGGTGGGGAGCCCACACAATTCAGACTATAGCAACAAATCTTCACATTTACATATTATGAAAGTTTTCTTAATATGACACAGGAGATAAAACAGAAAAAGGGTTATCTCACCGATGATAAAGGTAGGTGTGTTTTCTTTTTTCCAGTTTCACTATTTTCTATACAAAATAATTCCTCCTTGAATAATATTCATCTACAAAGGGCAAAATCAGACTAGGTGTGAAAAGAAATTCATGTTTTTAAAAAGGCTTGAGAGAAATGTGGCAGGAATCTCCTAGAGGGAAAAAAAAATATATATATATATATATATCCTACAGAGATGTCTACAAAGGCTAGGCATATGTTTTTGTGGTCTTGTGCCTGTGGATATTTGTAAAAGAGGAAAGTTACTTCAACCTCCCCAGATAGACATTTAGAGAACATCTCAATCCCTGCATCATTTGGATCTTGATGAGACTCATTGCCAGCAGCAGCTGCCTAAATAGGATGACCAGAAATCCCAAGAAAATAATCAAGAGAAAAAAATATACCATCATCAGCTTCTGAATAAGAAACTGACTCACATTCACACACCAAGCCATAGACTAAATAGAAATTTCCCATCCTAAAAATGAAATGTGTGCAGAATTCTTGGTGATATCCAGTACAACATATAGCTAATATTATCATTATTTGAAACATACTCTGAGTTTTCTTTGTAGGAATAAGCCTCCCATTAAGATATTGCTGCTCAGTGAATGGGAACATCTCCTAAGGAGCAATATGAGACCTGATCGCAAAATTGCATAGCATCGATACTAGAAAAACCGCCTACTTAGCTCAGTCACAAAATTCTCATTTTGCTAAAAGAATCAGGAATTTCCTAACTCAATTGTTTTTTTTATGTTAGTTGGAGATATCCCAAAACATTCTTAGCAGGCTGAGGTCTAAAGATGGGGAAAAGATCTTATTTAGAGAAAATTTGTATGTGATTTTGTGTGTTTCTTTACTTTGTGTTTCTGTGTGTACTCAGAAGAATAAAATATGGTGTTCTTCATTTATAAATTGACCCTACCGACTCTTATTTTCTAGCGGTAATCATCTATTTATAATCTCAAGTTGCCTTATGAAAAGGGTGGGGGGAAGGCCAGGCAAACCCAACATCCACCAACAAAAACATCGGCAATTGTCCCACACAAAACTGAACGCAGAAAGACAGGTAAGTTTCCAATGCTGTGTCTACACAAGTCAATATTGTGGTAAACTATTTCAAAGTCCAGAGTGTCTTTTTACCATGTGCAATTTAGTAGCAGTGTATACATCCAGACCCTGGTTTCAGTTCTGCCAGGATAAGTAACTCATGCCTTTTCTGCTCAGTTTCTATACCTATAAGACAACAAGGAGAATGATAGAAAAATGAAGTTGCAGAATAGGAAGTCAGAAAAAGTCAGTCGGAGAAGGACAAACATTATATGTTCTCATTCATTTGGGGAATATAAATAATAGTGAAAGGGAATATAAGGGAAGGGAGAAGAAATGTGTGGGAAATATCAGAAGGGGAGACAGAACGTAAAGACTGTTAACTCTGGGAAACGAACTAGGGGTGGTAGAAGGGGAGGAGGGCGGGGGGGTGGGAGTGAATGGGTGACGGGCACTGGGGGTTATTCTGTATGTTAGTAAATTGAACACCAATAAAAAATTAAAAAAAAAAAGAAAAACTGGGTTGAAGTTCAAAATGACTCAACTCTCTTGAGGCAGAACACCTTTGGGGTAAGTATGTACTGAACAATCCCCAGGGCTTCAGCCCTGAGCTAAAGTTGACATGAGGAGGGGACTTAGAGAATGATGCTCAAAAGCTCTGCTCCACAAAAATGCTTCGCCTGTCCTTCCTCTGTGGGTCTCTTCTTACACCAGACAACAATTCTCAGAGTGCCTCAGACAACAATTCTCAGAGTGCCTCATATTACACATTACTACATTATTACTTTAGGCATTATACAATCCATGTGTTGGCACTACTTTTCTGAGAAATAGTGTTTCGATGGAATATAAAGTGTGAATTTAATATAATGATACCATTATTTTTTCCTGTGATCTAAAACTAAGTATGCTTTTAAATAAACAATGCCAGGCCTTCAAATGGAAAAATTTTTAAGAGAATCATGGCATCCTAAAGCTTTTAAAAAGGAACAGTAAACAATGTATCCCAGTTATATTGTTTATATAAATCTCAAAACCAGGATAGGCAGATTCCTGTTGCTGGGCTTTTAGCCTAGCACTCATTGTAACACCAAAGACAATAATAGCCTTTCACATGCATCACTGATGCTTGCCAGTTGCTGACAGCCTACTTTGTTCTGATCTCTCTTCATAACATAGGATAGTTTAAATCTTCCAAGATTTTTCACCAAAACAAATAAAACAAAACAAAAAGACCTAACAAAACCAATCAAAACCTAATAGGCTTAGCACACAACTAGTAGAGTTATAAAGTTATTTACTATGTGTTTATATGATATAATGAAAAGTATAACTTGTATTTCAGATAACAGAATCTAGTAGTCAAAAGCATATATTCTGGAATCATAAAGATTGGAATCCTGCCACTGATTAGTTGCATGATCTTTTTAAGCCTCAATTTTCACATTTAAGAATGGAAATAATCATTGGACATCCACATGCAGAAGAATGAAACTAGACCACTCTCTTTCACCATACACAAAGATAAACTCAAAATGGATGAAAGATCTAAATGTGAGACAAGATTCCATCAAAATCCTAGAGAAGAACACAGGCAACACCCTTTTTGAACTCGGCCATAGTAACTTCTTACAAGATACATCCACGAAGGCAAAAGAAACAAAAGCAAAAATGAACTATTGGGACTTCATCAAGATAAGAAGCTTTTGCACAGCAAAGGATACAGTCAACAAAACTCAAAGACAACCTACAGAATGGGAGAAGATATTTGCAAATGACATATCAGATAAAGGGCTAGTTTCCAAGATCTATAAAGAACTTCTTAAACTCAACACCAAAGAAACAAACAATCCAATCATGAAATGGGCAAAAGACATGAACAGAAATCTCACAGAGGAAGACATAGACATGGCCAACATGCACATGAGAAAATGCTCTGCATCACTTGCCATCAGGGAAATACAAATCAAAACCACAATGAGATACCACCTCACACCAGTAAGAATGGGGAAAATTAACAAGGCAGGAAACAACAAATGTTGGAGAGGATGTGGAGAAAAGGGAACCCTCATACACTGTTGGTGGGAATGTGAACTGGTGCAGCCACTCTGGAAAAGTGTGTGGAGGTTCCTCAAACAGTTAAAAATAGACCTGCCCTACGACCCAGCAATTGCACTGCTGGGGATTTACCCCAAAGATACAGATGCAGTGAAACGTCGGGACACCTGCACCCCGATGTTTATAGCAGCAATGGCCACGATCGCCAAACTGTGGAAGGAGCCTCGGTGTCCAACGAAAGATGAATGGATAAAGAAGATGTGGTTTATGTATACAATGGAATATTACTCAGCTATTAGAAATGACAAATACCCACCATTTGCTTCAACGTGGATGGAACTGGAGGGTATTATGCTGAGTGAAGTAAGTCAGTCGGAGAAGGACAAACATTATATGTTCTCATTCATGTGGGGAATATAAATAATAGTGAAAGGGAATATAAGGGAAGGGGGAAGAAATGTGTGAGAAATATCAGAAAGGGAGACAGAACGTAAAGACTGCTAACTCTGGGAAACGAACTAGGGGTGTTGGAATGGGAGGAGGGCGGGGGGTGGGAGTGAATGTGTGACGGGCACTGGGTGTTATTCTGTATGTTAGTAAATTGAACACCAATAAAAAAAAAAAAAAGAATGGAAATAATCATGCCAGTTACTCTTACAAGGTTGAGAAGATCATGTGAGATAATCAACACACATACTCAAGTCTATGGCTAATGTAATACATGTGCCATCATTATAATGTCCTGATAAATATTTATCCCTTTCTGTATTTTAACACTGACTAAAAACTTCCTCAATTAATGTTTAAAGTCACAACAATAGGCTCTAATTTGTATGTATACTATTTCATTTGATCTACCCAAAAAATCTGCTAAGATAAAACTCCGAAAACCCTAAAGGTTGATCTAGATTTTCCTTCTCTGTTATTCTGAAGATGTTTGCTACAGTAAGGTAATGGTGATGGGCATTAAGGAGGGCATGTGATCAGATGAGCACTGGCTTATAAGCAATTAATGAATTATTGAAAGCTACATCTGAAACTAATGATGGCTATATGAATTTAAATTTTTTTAAAAAGGTAGTGAAATAGACAGCTTAGGAAGGAATCTCAGATTTAAGTCTCAAATTCATATCACAAACTGATCTAGATTCAGTAATTGTTCCCTAGTGGGTCTGACGGCTTAGCAGTGCTGAAATGGAAAAAAGATTCCTTCCCATCATTGTGCCCTGGCATGAAGAAGAGATGCTACTGATAACAAACACCATCATCTACAGATGTGTTTCTGGGATGCTGAGAATCTCACAGACATGACTTTGTGTCTGCAGGAGAGCTCAATATCAATTTAAATAAGCACTCATAGAGAGGAAGAAGTATATTTCTCACATACAATTTTGGCTAGGAGATTAAGTTTAGCTATGAAGGCAGGTTTAAAAGAATGGGTTCCATTAAACAGATCCAATTCCCACTGTACTAAATCCTAAATAACTCAATGAGAACATTTCTTTTTTTAAAAAAAAAGATTTTATTTATTTATTCATGAGAAACAGAGAGAGGGAGGCAGAGACACAGGCAGAGGGAGAAGCAGGCTCCAGGCAGGGAGCCCGACGTGGGGACTCGATCCTGGGTCTCCAGGATCATGCTCTGGGCTGAAGGTGGCACTAAACTTCTGAGCCACCTGGGTTATCCAATGAGAACATTTCAATACCCTGTATCTCGATCTATTTTTCACAACACCAGCACCACCCTCCCTTGAAATACCCAGCGACTTTATTCTCCCTGGAGATAACCAAACCAGATGAACCTAAGTACTAGTAGTATCAAGATGTTGTACCTTGTTTATGGCTGCTACACAGCTACAGAGCCACAGATAGGTTGATAGGTCTAGAGACTGCCAATGGACTACATTGCTCTAACACCTTATAGACGTGCTGTTTGTAATTTTTGCTATTGATGTGTATTTCTCATTGAAGGGTAGTCTTGGACAGGGAGACAGGAAGCCATGAGACATAATTCCAGTTCTGTGATAACTGGCCAAGGTATAGGTTATTTTATTTTATTTTTTAAAGACTATTTATTTATTCATTACAGACACAGAGAGAGAGAGGCAGAGACACAGGTAGAGGGAGAAGCAGGCTCCACGCAGGGAACCCGACATGGGACTCGATCCTGGGTCCCCAGGATCACACCCCGGGCCAAAGATGGCACAAAACTGCTGGGCCACCGGGGCTGCCCAGTATTAGGTTATTTTAATTAGTGTGTCTTGCTTTCTTCATCTGAAGAAGGTATTGGACCCAGATCTTTATGTGTCCTATATGGATCAAACATTATCCTTGAGGGTGCCTCCAGTTTTATTTATTCTGCAAGCACTGAAATAACCCCAGCATATTTCAGAAACACCTGCAGAAAGAGCATCTTTTTGACTTCACCATGTATGGTTTCAATCTATCTGTTTCCCTTTTCACATCACATGCTATTCCTGAGGTGGGTTGTCACAAACCCAACACATAGCCACATCCCCCAAAAGGGCAAAGGATGCTTGCTGAGAAGAGGCACATAGAAATTCAACCAATCATTTGAAGCTTTTATTCTTAACCAAGCACTGAATAGTTTAATAGCTCATCTTGCCTGCTATAAATAGGTTCTGCTGCCTATCACTATAGCTCACTGGGAAAGAATGCAAACAGTCCTAGGAATGAAATACTCAGGAAGACTGTCCTGCCTGGTCAGAGCTATTTTACTTAAATGACAAAATTCTCCTCCAGACACAGAGAAAGCCTTACATTTTTAGCCTGTGAGTTTTTCATCCCTAGGAATGATGTGATGTTTTGTACGGGGGGGTAGGGGGAGGAAGAGAGGGAGAGAGAGAGAGAGAGCTGCATCAGTGGTAAAAATGTGCTGGACAAATCCTTTATCAGCTGGCCTTTAAAGGAATACTCATTATTTTGACCAAATCTGTGTGGTCATGCTGCATTCTCAAGGAACAAATATAGTTCATGTAAAGGCCTGTTCAGAAGGATATCTAGAAAGCCAACAGCAAGCAGCAATTAGGAAGACATACAGACAACACCAAGTTGAGCCCCCAGAATCAATTTTTAAAAATCTCAGGAGCAAAGGAAATGGACTTGTTCTTTTTTTATCTCATGCAAAGAGGTAAATGTGAGAAATATTCTATATTAATACATAACATTTTTTCTTTGAATAGAAACAAATCAATCTTGCGTATAAGAAACAAGCACATGAAGACAAGTACAGTTGCAAATTTTTCTGGCTCAAGGATCAGTAAACGAAACTATTATCATTTTTGTAAAAGGGATTTTAAGGTTTCAACTTCTGAATCTAGAAATATTTCTCATTCCTGTTACATATTAAGGAGAAAGCACATGATGAAAACTTATGTCTCTTTACTGCGGTAACAAAATACCATTCTTTTTTTTTTTAATTTATTTTTTATTGGTGTTCAATTTACTAACATACAGAATAACACCCAGTGCCCGTCACCCATTCACTCCCACCCCCCGCCCTCCTCCCCTTCTACCACCCCTAGTTCGTTTCCCAGAGTTAGCAGTCTTTACATTCTGTCTCCCTTTCTGATATTTCCCACACATTTCTTCTCCCTTCCCTTATATTCCCTTTCACTATTATTTATATTCCCCAAATGAATGAGAACATATAATGTTTGTCCTTCTCCGACTGACTTACTTCACTCAGCATAATACCCTCCAGTTCCATCCACGTTAAAGCAAATGGTGGGTATTTGTCATTTCTAATGGCTGAGTAATATTCCATTGTATACATAAACCACATCTTCTTTATCCATTCATCTTTCGTTGGACACCGAGGCAAAATACCATTCTAAAAGATTTCTGTGTCTTTTAAACCTAGATAACTTGCCTTTGCCAAGATCACCACACCTGAAACTCAACTGCACATGACTGTGTCTCCAGTTTTGTGTAGCTACAATTCTTTTCTTGACCTGAATCCCTAAGTCTGCAGTTGGGAGGTTAGATTATGTATGCTTGTCTGAATACAGGTTTAATGAATTTAGATTGAAGAGTCTTAGAATAAATAAACCTGTTCAGAGCTAATGATATATATATAAATAACTGGATACACAATAATGATGCTATATGATATTTAATTTTCAATAGTATGGCACAGAATTTTGAATTCTAGGCTGGTCCATATTTACAGCACAAATCAGAGAGTATCTTATATTTATAATGTTAAAGTATTTAAACAAGGAGGCCAGCACACTGGGGTGGCTCTAATGCAGCCTGCATAAGTGAACTAAAAACTGAGCCAGAGTCAATGCACTTGAATCCAGAACAATGAAACTTAAGAACAACCAATCACAGATAGTGAAGGAGGCTTTCCCAAATAAGGCAACCACTGAAGCTGTAACCTATCAAATCATCTCTTTGCTTTGGTTCAGTGTCTGCTCTATAAAAACCTTATCTCTAGTTTTGATGGGTAGAATTCTTCTAACCACCTTTCATTTTGCATTGCCCAATTTGAATTATAACATACTCAAACTTGAAAAGTTTAATGTGCCTCAGTTTACCTTTCAACCATGGATAACCAACAAAGTTTTTCCTGAGATCAGAACTAGCAACGGGATTGGAACAGTTGTCCTAGTCAGGTTTTGTGGGTTTTTTTTTTTTTTTTTGACTCTTGTTCTAAGAAATATATACCTATTCCAAATCAGGGAAACATAAGTGTAGTAGTGTTGGAGTTATGAGACACTTCAAAACAGTTTTGTTACAATTCTTTTTGCTAGCTCAAACTCTGTGTCAAACCCTAATGACTTGCACACACAAAGGTTTTATTTCAGGCATTTGAAATATTTACACAAACTTCACAGAGTGTCTAAATAAAGCTATTTTTAAATTGAATTTTCTTAACTGCTTTCACTTCAAAAAAATTCCTTCCTTCACCCCTCATATTGATATGAGAATATCCATGTCAATTCTCATTCTTACCAAAGTTTAGCAGATATCCAAAGGGGCTATTAAAATGCTTATGTAAACTGTCTCTGCCCCAAGAAGCAAAATCACATGACTGACTATATTTTGTCTAATTTAAATATAATCTTCAAATCATTTTTATTTTTGGGGGGAGTGACTCATTTCAGCTTCTTAGCATCTGGGCTGTTTCCCATGACCCTATCAAGCCAACCCTAAGAGTTCACCTTTCTCCTGGCCAATTAATCCACTCATCAAAGCTGTGTCATCTGCCACCAAAATCCCTAGATGAAATGGAAACTTGATTAATTGCACAGAGTATAATTAGTCATGGTATTCGTGATGTTAACTCATGTACTTATAAAGTCTAAGTCTGAAGAGTAGCACTTGAAAAAAATATCCTGACCCACTTGTTTTTAAAAAGGGCCAAGGCAGTTCAAAGAACAGAAAAGGTAGAAAATACAAAAGGTGAAGGCAGGGTTTTGCAGAGGCCCAGAACATCTTGCAATTTCCACATACTAAGGAAAATAGAAAAAGCAAAATCTTTATTTCATTTCCCAATCATTACTGCCATTTCCAAAATCTTTTCTTCCTTTCCCAAATAGGCAGAGTTCAGTTAAGATATGGACACTCTTCTATGTTTCAAATCAAGAAATGAAATCTTTCCATCACAGCTACCAATAATGTTGCCTTGCAGTGTGACAACTACAGTAAGACATATCAGAAGGTTCAGTTTAAGGATGACTGGGTGTTAAGCATCTGGCTTCTGCTCAGGTCATGATCCTGGGGTCCTGGGATGAGCTCTGCATTAGGCTCCCTCCTCAGCAGGGTGTCTGATTCTTTCCCACCATTGTCTACCTCTGCTGCTCCCCCCTGCTCCTGTGCTCACTCACTGTCTCTCAAATGAATAAATAAATAAAATCTTTTTTAAAAAGGATTCTATTTATTTATTCATGAGAGACACACAGAGAGAGCCAGAGACACAGGCAGAGAGAGAAGCAGGCTCCTCGCAAGAAGCCGGATATGGGACTTGATCCCAGGACCCCAGGATCATGACCTGAGCTGAAGGCAGATGCTCAATCAGTGAGCCACCCAGACATCCCTAAAAAAATATTTTTAAAAAAGGTTCAGAGTATAAAGGCACACAGAGATCTGAAAAAAATACTGTCCTCTCTAATTAATATTACAGTAGTCCAGATGTTAAACAAACGGACCTCACTGCTAATCATCATACTACCAAGCTAAAAGACAAGTGGTTAAACTATTTTTTCCCCAAATACAGACATTTCAAACTGATGTAACTGCAAACAGAGGCATGAGTCAGTAGAAAGTGAACAAAAATTAGAAAATTGTCCTATATTAAAATTAGAGCAATTCCCAAAGCCTCCATTTACTTTATACTTAGAAATGATGAGCTTTCATCTTAGCTTCAGTGAAAAAACCACTATTCCAGGTACTATTTCCCTTTTCTTTATAGTTTGGATTTTTTAAACCAATGTCAGCAATTTCACATCCTCTCCTGCACCTGGAAAAGTGCTGTTTCAGACTTAAAGGTTATCCTTCAATTCCCTATTCATTTCACTTCTTAGCTGTAAGTGGAAAGTGGGGAAAAATATTCTCTCCTCTAAGACTATCTTTCGTATGCTCTTTGTTTATCCTTATCATCATGGTCATTGAGTTTCCTGGATTTAAGTCCCCCCAAATGTTAAAATTGTCAAGATCTTTAATCTACAGACTGTGCTCTTTGCATGATAAGAGAAACCATACAAAAAGTGTTTCCAAAAGAAGCATTGACATCTGGTGGACAGAATGCTGTGCAAGTTTCCAAACAGGAAGGGAAACTTTCCTTTCAGGCAAGTTTGAATATCATTTGATTAAGACATAGCATTAAGATATGACAGGTTTTAAGAATGATTTTGACAAGTGATTTTAATTTTTAAAGATCAAATAGGAAATGGATATAAAAAAAAGTCAGCGAAACATAAAAATCTCTGACAAGAAAAAACACTGCCAAGTACATTTTAAATTTCAGCTTTAGGGATCCCTGGGTGGCGCAGCAGTTTGGCGCCTGCCTTTGGCCCAGGGCGCGATCCTGGAGACCGGGGATCAAATCCCACATCAGGCTCCCGGTGCATGGAGCCTGCTTCTCCCTCTGCCTGTGCCTCTGCCTCTCTCTCTCTTTCTGTGACTATCATAAATAAATAAAAATTTAAAAAATTATTTTAAAAAAGGAATCTTTAAAAAAATAAATTTCAGCTTTATTGAAGTATAAATGACAACATGGTAAGATATTTAAACTGTGCATCTTGCTGATTTGATGTACATACATTGTGAAAGGGTACCCCCATCTAGTTAACTAACACATACATCACCCCACAGTTCTTCCTTCCTTTCTTCCTTCTTCCCTTTCTTTTTTTTCTTTTCACTCTTTTTTTTTCTTTTGGTAAGAACATTTAATTTTCACTCTCTTAGCAAAATTCAATTATACAGTACAGTATTATCAACTACAGTCACCAAGTTATACACCAGAAATACTCTAAAATATCTTGTACCTGAAAGATTGTGCATACCTTTTTTTTCTTTTTAACAACTTTCCCCTATTTTCCCCACCACCAGTCCCTGACTCTATTTCTGTGAGTATGACTTTTCTACATATTAGTGATACCATACAGTATTTGCCTTTCTTTGTCTGGCTCATTTCACTTAGTGTAATTCCTTTAAGTTCCAATCCATGCTGTCACTAATGGCAGGATTTCCTTCTCTCTCATGGCTATCACATTGCATACAAATGCGACATCTTCTTTATCCATTCACCCATCTATTGACACTTAGGTTATTTCCACATCTTGACTATGTGAATAATGTTGCAATGAACATGGAAGTACAGACATCTCTTCAATATCCTGTTTTCATTTCCTTTGGATATATACCTGGAAGTAGGATTGCTGGATTTTTAGTTTTTTGAGGAACCTCCATACTCTTTTCCATTGTGGTTGCACCAATTTACAAAGCCATCAAGAGTACACAAGGGTTCCCTTTTCTTCACACCATCACCACTTAGCTCTTGGCTTCTTGATATCTATTCTAACTGGTATAAGTGATATCTTAAGTGATATCTCATTGTGGTTTTGAGTTGCATTTACCTGATGATTAGTGATGTTGAGAACCTTTTTATGTACATGTAGACCATTTGTATGACTAGTTTGGAAAAATGTCTATTCAGATTCTCTGCTAGTTTTTAATCAGGATTTTTTTTTTTGCTATTGAGTTATGTAAGTTCTTTATGTATTTTAGATATTAACTCTTCATCAGTATATGATTTGCAAATATTCTCTCCCATTCTATTGGTTGCCTTTTCATTTTGTTGATGGTTTCTTTTGCTGTGCAAAAGCATTTTTGTTTGATGAAGTCCCACTTGTTTATTTTTGCTTTTGTTGTCTTTGCTATGAGAATGCTTTTATATGCTTAACATTTTATTTGGTATTGTAGGAGATCCAGAGGTACTGACACAATCATTGCCTTCAAAGAGTTTACATTTGGGGAGAAAACTAATAAACGGAGCAAATAGAAACGAAATTAGGTTGTAACTGGGGTGCATGGGTGGCTCAGTAAGTTAAGTGTCTGCCTTTGGCTCAGGTCATGATCCTGGGATCCTGGGATCCAGCCCCTTGTCCTTGTCACTGTTGTTGGGCTCCCTGCTCAGTGGGGAGCCTGCTTCTCCCTCTCCTTCTGCCCCCCCCATGCTTGTACATATGTGCATGCTCTCTCAAATAAATAAAAATCTTAAGAAAAAGAGAGGAAATTAGGTTGTAACTATGTAACTAAAGATATACATACTAGGAGCTCTAAAAAAGAACACATAAAAAAATCACCTGGTAAAAATTGTCAGGGAAGGATTCATGGTGGAGGAAGACCAGTAGAAACTGACAGAGTAGGATTGAAGAAGGTTTGGGGAGGGGTCAATAAAAGAGGAAGCACTAGAATGAACAAAGACCAAAAAGTGCCCAAGGTGTTGGAGTGACAGGTGGTTATTGAGCATACTGCTCTGCTTCGAGAAAGGCTGTGTGTGGGAAGTGGAAGTATATTAGATTGGAAGCGTAGAGTGGAACCAGATACAGTCCAAAGAAGATTATAGGCCCATATGATAAGTAATGAAGGGCTACTGTGCTTTCTTTAATACAACTTTAGCCATAAATATGAAAGGCCAATTTGAAGTTTTCTGTAGCACTCTTAAAAATGCTTCACAAATTGGAGCCTCCCTGGGAAATATTCTAAAATTAGTACTTACTGATAACCTAAGCCCTAAATTTTTGTTAATAAACAGGGTGAATTTTGCCTAGGCTAATATCTTATTCCAAATGCTGCCTAATACTGTTGGATACTTTGCAGTGTTGCTAATTTCTGTCGGAGAATTATTCTACACATACTCCTACAGAGGCTAAAGTTATATATAGACTCAACATTTATTTATTCACTGCCTCATTCATTAACTCCTTCATTACACACTTACATTACTCTCTGTCAAGTGCTCTACCAAGCACTGAGGATGCCAAGAAAAAAGAAACAGTCCATGACTTCGATGAGTCCAATGGGAGAGATAAACATATAAACAGAAAAACCAAAAAAGAAAAAAATAAAAAAAAAGAAAAACCATTTGAAAGAAGAAAATTCCACAGCAGTGCCTCTTTTAATAAGGAAGATGATTTTCTTTTTAGCAGCTCCTTATCAGAGTTCAAGGTAATACAAAAGACATAGGCATTTGAGGATGTCACAAGAGCAGTGTTTCTATGAAAGTGACTACTCTCAAAGCTGGTTACCAAAATGTCACGATATCAGAATGAAAGGAGGCTTGAGCTGTTTGATCTTAAAGCCTCTGTATAGGCCGTGGTGGTGAGCAAAGCATCTGGAAAGAACAGATGTGCCCTAGACACCTGTTTCAGTCTTGGGAGAAAAGGCTAACATGAGATAAGTGCTGTTTTGGCCCACAGCAAAAGACATGAACAGAAATCTCACAGAGGAAGACATAGACATGGCCAACACGCACATGAGAAAATGCTCTGCATCACTTGCCATCAGGGAAATACAAATCAAAACCACAATGAGATACCACCTCACGCCAGTGAGAATGGGGAAAATTAACAAGGCAGGAAACAACAAATGTTGGAGAGGATGCGGAGAAAAGGGAACCCTCTTACACTGTTGGTGGGAATGTGAACTAGTACAGCCACTCTGGAAAAGTGTGTGGAGGTTCCTCAAACAGTTAAAAATAGACCTGCCCTACGACCCAGCAATTGCACTGCTGGGAATTTACCCCAAAGATACAGATGCAATGAAACACCGGGACACCTGCACCCCGATGTTTCTAGCAGCAATGTCCACAATAGCCAAACTGTGGAAGGAGCCTCGGTGTCCATCAAAAGATGAGTGGATAAAGAAGATGTGGTTTATGTATACAATGGAATATTATTCAGCTATTAGAAATGACAAATACCCACCATTTGCTTCAACGTGGATGGAACTGGAGGGGATTATGCTGAGTGAAGTAAGTCAGTCAGAGAAGGATAAACATTATATGTTCTCATTCATGTGGGGAATATAAATAATAGTGAAAGGGAATATAAGGGAAGGGAGAAGAAGTGTGTGGGAAATATCAGAAAGGGAGACAGAACGTAAAGACTCCTAACTCTGGGAAACGAACTAGGGGTGGTGGAAGGGGAGGAGGGCAGGGGGTGGGAGTGAATGGGTGACGGGCACTGGGGGTTACTCTGTATGTTGGTAAATTGAACACCAATAAAAAAATAATTCTCAATGGGGAAGCACTGGGAGCCTTTCCCCTAAGATCAGGAACAAGACAGGGATGTCCACTCTCACCACTGCTATTCAACATAGTACTGGAAGTCCTAGCCTCAGCAATCAGACAACAAAAAGACATTAAAGGCATTCAAATTGGCAAAGAAGAAGTCAAACTCTCCCTCTTCGCAGATGACATGATACTCTACATAGAAAACCCAAAAGCCTCCACCCCAAGATTGCTAGAACTCATACAGCAATTTGGTAGTGTGGCAGGATACAAAATCAATGCCCAGAAATCAGTGGCATTTCTATACACTAACAATGAGACTGAAGAAAAAGAAATTAAGGAGTCAATCCCATTTACAATTGCACCCAAAAGCATAAGATACCTAGGAATAAACCTAACCAAAGAGGTAAAGGATCTATACCTTAAAAACTATAGAACACTTCTGAAAAGAAATTGAGGAAGACACAAAGAGATGGAAAAATATTCCATGCTCGTGGATTGGCAGAATTAATATTGTGAAAAGGTCAATGTTACCCAGGGCAATTTACACGTTTAATGCAATCCCTATCAAAATACCATGGACTTTCTTCAGAGAGTTAGAACAAATTATTTTAAGATTTGTGTGGAATCAGAAAAGACCCTGAATAGCCAGGGGAAACCAGGGAAAAAAAGAAAACTATATCTGGGGGCATCACAATGCCAGATTTCAGGTTGTACTACAAAGCTGTGGTCATCAAGACAGTGTGTTACTGGCACAGAAACGGACACATAGATCAATGGAACAGAATAGAGAACCCAGAAGTGGACTCTGAACTTTATGGTCAACTAACATTCGATAAAGGAGGAAAGACTAACCATTGGAAGAAAGACAGCTTCTTCAATAAATGGTGCTGGGAAAATTGGACATCCACATGCAGAAGAATGAAACTAGACCACTCTCTTGCACCATACACAAAGATAAACTCAAAATGGATGAAAGATCTAAATGTGAGACAAGATTCCATCAAAATCCTAAAGGAGAACACAGGCAACACCCTTTTTGAACTCAGCCACAGTAACTTCTTGCAAGATACATCCACGAAGGCAAAAGAAACAAAAGCAAAAATGAACTATTGGGACTTCATCAAGATAAGAAGCTTCTGCACAGCAAAGGATACAGTCAACAAAACTAAAAGACAACCTACAGAATGGGAGAAGATATTTGCAAATGACCTATCAGATAAAGGGCTAGTTTCCAAGATCTATAAAGAACTTATTAAATTCAACACCAAAGAAACAAACAACCAAATCATGAAATGGGCAAAAGACATGAAGAGAAATCTCACAGACGAAGACATAGACGTGGCCAACATGCACATGAGAAAATGCTCTGCATCACTTGCCATCAGGGAAATACAAATCAAAACCACAATGAGATACCACCTCACACCAGTGAGAATGGAGAACATTAACAGGGCAGGGAACCACAAATGTTGGAGAGGATGCGGAGAAAAGGGAACCCTCTTACACTGTTGGTAGGAATATGAACTAGTACAGCCACTCTGGAAAAGTGTGTGGAGGTTCCTCAAACAGTTAAAAATAGACCTGCCCTACGACCCAGCAATTGCACTGCTGGGGATTTACCCCAAAGATACAGATGCAATGAAACGCCGGGACACCTGCACCCCGATGTTTCTAGCAGCAATGTCCACAATAGCCAAACTGTGGAAGGAGCCTCGGTGTCCATCAAAAGATGAATGGATAAGGAAGATATGGTTTATGTATACAGTGGAATATTACTCAGCCATTAGAAACGACAAATACCCACATTTACTTCAACGTGGATGGAACTGGAGGGTATTATGCTGAGTGAAGTAAGTCATTCGGAGAAGGACAAACATTATATGTTCTCATTCATGTGGGGAATATAAATAATAGTGAAAGGGAATATAAGGGAAGGGAGAAGAAGTGTGTGGGAAATATCAGAAAGGGAGACAGACATAAAGGCTCCTAACTCTGGGAAATGAACTAGGAGTGGTGGAAGGGGAGGAGGGCGGGGGGTGGGGGTGAATGGGTGACGGGCACTGAGGGGGGCACTTGATGGGATGAGCACTGGGTGTTGTTCTGTATGTTGGCAAATTGAACACCAATAAAAAATAAATTTATTATAAAAAAAAGATAAGTGCTGTTTTGTCCTCAGAAACTCCTAGAAAATGTCTGATACTTCAACTGATGGGTCACTATTAGCCTTAGTTTCACCAAAGGAGAGTAAGTCTAAGTAAGCAAAGAAAACTGTGATCTTGTTCCCTTAGGCCATCTTTTCCCGCTGTCAGTCTCATCAAATAGAGTAACTTATGAAGGTACAGAGTTAGATCAAGGGCTTACTACTCTTGTGATCTTACCCCATGGTTACTAAGGCTGACATTTTAATGGACTCAGATCTTTCTACCAGAGGTAAAACCAAAGCTTTGAATGAAGATGCTTACTTGAGATAATGCACATTATTGAAATTCATTCACATACCATGTAAAGTGAAATCCATCAGCCACACTATAAAGGCTGATATCAAATTCTGTTTACATAAGACTAGAGGGCTAGAAAACAGTTGGAGAGAATGTACCAAGTAAAGTCAAGAATATGGAAGCTGAGGCCTGTGAAAATGGAACATGAGTTTCACCAAACTCAGAGTTCAGTTTGGGATTGATCATGCAGCTCTGACATACAGTTGATGTTGTTCCTGCAGGCTGAGGTCTGCATGCAGCTGGATCCCATCAGTTAAGTTGGATCACATCACATTGCAGAAGTCAACTCTGCTATCCATAATTATAAAGATTTCATTTGCTTTTTAAAAGGAGTATGTCAACTCAAGATTATTTACAGACAAAAAATAATGTTTAAAGATAGTAAGGCCTCCAAAGAGGACCACTTGGGTTCAAATCTTGGATCCTTGTCTTCTGAGGCTGTATGATTTTGAGAATTTAACCTGACCACTCTGTGCCCAGTTTCTCACCTGTTAAAATGAATGAGATGAGCACCTAACTCAGAGTAGTGCTATGATGGTTAAAAGCAGAAGGGGTTCTTAATATAAAGAAAACTCTCAATTCCTTTCTGTCATAATTATTTTCTATACAAGACTGAAAATGTCACCCAAAGTCATGGAATTGACCTCAGACAAAATTAGGCATTTTCTAGTAAAAAGGAAGACTGCCCACTTTAGTTGGATAACTAGACATTTACACTGTACTCTACAAGGTATTCTAAAATATTTTGCACTTTTCAAGAGCCACAATATGTGACAGAAATATCTGAAGAACATGCTGGCATCACAGGAACTTTCCTGAAGAGCTCAAATATTTCTATCAACATCTCTAAATAATAGAAGAGATAGAAGGTTGGTTGAAGTAAAGTTCAAAGGGACCTGTGGCTAATAGAAATTTCTTTTATGTCTCCTTTACGAATACTCTGTGTTATGCATGAATATATATATATATATGTATATATATATATATACACACACACACACACACACACACACATACAGAAAGTTTTCTCAAAAAATTCCAAGATAGATGCTCCAGGAAGTTTCACTTTGTTCATACTGGGGTATCAACAATCAGCAACCTAGCATGGTTTTCCAGAGATTCAGTTACTCCAATTTGAGAAACATGACAACAGGAAATATAAACAGAATTCCAAGTAGCATACCACCACTGAGATAGATTACACGAATTATTTAACACACGGTTGTGAAACAGGAGGCCTAGTGGGGATAAATCTGGAGTATTCTGGTTCTCTGATTATTTTCATGTGTATCAACAATTTGAAAAGAAGAAAAATGTGATTAAGTGTACTTTTCATCTGCAGAGTTTTATTATTTATTGTATTCAGAAGGTATATCTGATTCTTGACATACCAAAAGTCATCTTATTGATCCGCAATTAATGCCTCAGGCTGCCCAAATTACTCTTTTTAAAGTTTTCAGGGTTTTGTATAAAGAACATTTTACAGTATACAGATTTAAAATATATGATAATTTTTTTCTTTTATTTTCTTAGCTGAACATATCAGACCATAGGAAGGACAGGGAGATAGAAGACATACTTAAAAGAAAGGAGCAAATCCAGCTAAATTTTGACTTTCTTTTACAAAGTAGGGGGAAAAAAGCAGTGACTGGACAATAATAGCTTAAAACTCTGACCTGCTGCACTAAAGCAGGAAACAAAGCTAATTAACAAAATACTGATCAAAAAAACAAAAAACAAAAAACAAAAACCAATAACAAAATACTGATTATAACAATTTATATATTTCTCCAACTCTTTTGAAAGATCCTGCTCATATTTCTCAATGAGAAGCATTAAATATCTGCTCTGATTAGTTGCACTTTTCCCAACATCTGGAATTATGTGGTGTCTCTTTGGGCACATAAAAGGTCTCAGATGACTTCTATCAGTTATTTCAAAATACAAAAATAGACTAGTTTAATTGCAAAGAAGTTAATTCATGGATATCATTTTGGCAGGGGCACAAGGGTAAAAAAAAATCTCTCTCCGTGGAAACCAAACACAACAAAGAATATCCAATTGAATAATGTGTGTTACATGGATAGGAGCCACTTTGTTTGGCCATGGAAATTTATTTTCAGTCACCTTTTAAAAATAAGCTATCAAATTACAGTTAAATTACAAAGTTGATTATTGTCCACAAATCAAAATTAAATAACACTACTTTATCAAAATAACCATGTGGATTTCTGGATAAATGAAATTGAGTTAAATACACAGCTTTATCATTGCTTTGATTCAAAGCATCGACTAAACTATTGTTTTTATTTTTTTATTCACGTAATTTTATTTTTAATTTTAATGTTTTCTGTATTTTTTACAGGAGTTCAATTTGCCAACATATAGTTTAACACCCAGTGCTCATCCCATCAAGTGCCCCCCCTCAGTACCCATCACGCACTCACCCCGTGCCCCCACCCACCTCCCCTTTCACTACCCCTTATTCGTTTCCCAGAGTTAGGAGTCTTTCATGTTCTGTCACCCTCTCTGATATTTCCCACTCATTTTCTCTCCTTTCCCCTTTAATCTCTTTCACTATTTTTTATATTCCTCATATGAATGAAACCATATAATATTTGTCCTTCTCTGACTGACTTACTTCACTTAGCATAATACCCTCCAGTCTTATCCACATTGAAGTAAATTGTGGGTATTCATCGTTTCTAAAGACTAAAATCCCATTGTATTATATAGACCACATCTTCTTTATCCATTCATCTTTCGATGGACACCGAGGCTCCTTCCACAATTTGGCTATTGTGGACATGGCTGCTAGAAACATTGGGGTGCAGGTATTTCAGGCTTTCACTGCATCTGTATCTTTGGGGTAAATCCCCAACAGTGCAATTGCTAGGTCGTAGGGTAGCTCTATTCTTAACTCTTTGAGGAACCTCCACACAGTTTTCCAGAGTGGCTGTACCAGTTCACATTCCCACCATCAGTGCAGGAGGGTTCCCCTTTCTCCACATCCTCTCCAACATTTGTTGTTTCCTGTCTTGTTAATTTTCACCATTTTCACTGGTGTGAGGCGGTATCTCATTGTGGTTTTGATTTGTATTTCCCTGATGGCAAGTGATGCGGAACATTTTCTCATGTGTTCATTGGCCATGTGTATGTATTCTTTGGTGAAATTTCTGTTCATGTCTTTTGCACATTTCATGATTGGATTGTTTCTTTGATGTTGAGTTTAATAAGTTCTTTATGGATCTTGGATACTAGCCCTTTAACTGATAGGTCATTTGCAAATATCGCCTCCCATTCTGTAGGTTGTCTTGCAGTTTTGTTGACTGTTTCTTTTGCTGTGCAGAAGCTTTTGATCTTGATGAAGTCCCAATGGTTCAATTTTGCTTTTGTTTCCCTTGCATTCATAGCTGTATCTTGCAAGAAGTTGGTGTGGCCAAGTTCAAAAAGGGTGTTGCCTGTGTTTTCCTCTAGGATTCTGATGCATTTTTGTCTCACATTCAGATCTTTCATCATTTTGAGTTTATCTTTGTGTATGGTGTAAGAGAATGGGTACCAGAAATGAGCCCTCAACTCTATGGTCAACTAATATTCGACAAAGCACTGGGAAAAAGACAGTCTCTTCAATAAATGGTGCTGGGAAAATTGGACAGCCACATGCAGAAGAATGAAACTAGATCATTCTACCAAAACTAAAAGACAATTAGAATGGGAGGTGATATTTGTAAATGGGTTATTTGTAAAAGGGCTAGTATCCAAGATCTATAAAGAACTTATTAAACTCAACACCAAAGAAACAATCCAATCACAAAATGATCAAAAGACATGAACAGAAATGTCACCAAAGAAGGCATACACATGGCCGAGTACATGAGAAAATGTTCTGCATCACTTGCCATCAGGGAAATACAAATCAAAACCACAATGAGATACCACCTCACCCCAGTGAGAATGGTGAAAATTAACAAGACAGGAAACAATAAATGTTGGAGAGGATGTGGAGAAAGGGAAACCCTCTTGCACTGTTAGTAAGAATGTGAACTGGTGCAGTCATTCTGGAAAATTGTGTGGAGGTTCCTCAACGTGTTAAAAGTAGAGCTACCCTACAACCCTGCAATTGTACTGCAGAGTATTTACCCCATGGTTCCAGATGAAGTGAAAGCCCGAGACACCTGTACCCCCATATTTATAGCATCAATCTCCACAGTAGCCAAACTGTGGAAGGAGCCTCAGTGTCCATCGAAAGATGAATGGATAAAGAAGATGTGGTCTATATATACAATGGAATCTTGCTCAGCCATTAGAAATGACGAATACTCATCATTTGCTTCAATGTGGATAGAGCTGGAGGGTATTATGCTGAGTGAAGTAAGTCAATTGGAGAAGGACAAACATTATGTGATTTCATTTATATGGGGAATATAAAAAATAGTGAAAGGGATTAAAGGGGAAAGGAAAGAAAATGAGTGGGAAATATCAGAGAAGGTGACAGAACATGAGAGACTCTAACTCTGGGAAATGAACAGGGGGTAGTGGAAGGGGAGGTGGACAGGGGGATGGGGTGACTAGGTGACAGGCACTGAGGGGGGAACTTGTCAGGATGAGTACTGGGTGTTATACTATATGTTGGCAAATCGAACTCCAATAAAAAATATACAAAAATAAATAAATCTTTTCTAAAGTTCTCAAATAAAAAACATATATAGAGAAATTTTATGGACATCCCCGGTGGCCCAGTAGTTTAGCGCCACTTTTGACCTGGGGTGTGATCCTGGAGACCCGGGATCGAGTCCCACGTTGGGATCCCTGTATGGAGCCTGCTTCTCCCTCTGCCTGTCTCTCTTCCTCTCTCTGTGTCTGTCATGAATAAATAAATAAAATCTTAAAAACAATTTATTCATCAAAGCAACATTAACACAGTGAAAAGTCCCAGAGTGGGAATAGATATTAGATATATAGTTGATTAAGACCTCACGTCCAAAATAGAAAAATCCTTAAAAAAAATAAACAAATCATCTTCACTGGACCAATTTTTGTGCACTAAAGAGGATAGCCAAATGGCTGGCTAAGAAGCATTTGAGAAGCTATTCAAAATAATTAACCTCCAGATAGGTGTCAATTAAAGCAGTGAGTTTACTTCTCACTCATCAAAATGGCCAATATTAAAACAGACAAGCAAGCAAGCAAAGAAACCTGGCAATACCAATAGTTGCTGCAACCCAGCATACCAAGGATGCTGCTGCAATCTCTTTGGAAAAGTGCCAACGTATGTATGTACTGTATACTTGTAATTTGCACATTTTTTGTTTGTTTATTATATTTAAGTAAACATTTTCCAAATGAAAAAGTACTGCTGAACAAGAAAGTAAGAAGGAAAACTCCCTAGGTCCAACCAGGAAGAGGAAGCAGTTAATGTAGGGATAAATGAAGGTTGAAGTGAAATCTTCTCCTGGGGGCATTTGCTCATCCCAGGAACTTAGAGCACAGTGACTTTAAATTTTAGATACTTGCAAGATGGTGAGTTCAAATGCCATAAAGCTGGGCCTTAATTTGAACAGTCTGAATTCAAACTTCCTCTGCTTAGTACTGGATTAAGATTACTAGAACTAAAAATCAGGTAGTGTTTCTCACCCATTGCTTTACAAATAAATATTAATTTGATAATTATGGGGCTGGATTAAATAATGGATAACTCTGTTCCTAGGAATTATTCCAGCAGGACCTGGGGGAGTACCCACACTTTCATGTAGACAGGTTAGATTGGAAGTGAGAAGAGAGTGAGCATGCACACACTACTCTCTCAGTACATGAATCTAACATACAATATACTCTGTATGTTATACACACAATACATACTGTATATACATCAGAATATATACAATGGTTATTGTATCTTCTATTTGCTCTCTGATTGGGCCAGCTCTCCAACATCTCTCAGCAATGCACAGCCTCTGACATCACTGTTCAGCCCTGAAGCAGATCCCCAGTAGGTTTCAAGAGGTCTCGTCTTATACAAGCCTGGCTAATCCCCAGCCAAAGATCCAAGGTGAATCCTCACACAGATTTCTGGTGCCCATCCTCTGTGCAACTTCCCTTTCTCTGGTACCCTTGCTTGCAAATTCCAGCTGCTTCAGGCAGCCACAAATTCCCATCTCTGTCCTCCAAAACTCAGCAAACTCTATCTACCTGGGCTCCCTACCCTGTGACTTAGCAAGAATTTATCTCAGGCCAAAAACTGAGGAAACAAAAAAGCTCATCTTATGTCTTTAACTCAGACTGTTCTTCAATGCTTAGAAACACTTGTCTTGTGTATTTATTTCTGTGTTAGAGTTGTTTTTAATTAGAGGGCAATCCAGCTGCTGTTGTAGCTGGAAGTGACCATCCCTCTTGTATTTACTGATTGATTGTATTAATAGTTATAAGAATATTAATGTTTTTTGTATCTTCTTGAGTCAATTGAGGTTTTCCAGGAATTTGTCCATTATATCTAACTTTCCATATTTCCCGGTAAAAATTTGCTCACCATATCTTCTTTTTTAATTTCAATCTGTGCAGCAACCATTCATTCCCAGTATTATCTTTTTGTGACTTCTCTCTTTTTCTTAATCAATTTCTTCAGGGGGTCCCTGTTCTTCAGGGACAAATTTATTAGTCTTTTCACTGAACTACCTCTTTTTGTTGTATCAACTCTACATATGGAACGTTTTTCTGCTCTGCTATTATTTTCTGCTCTTATTTTTATTGTTTCTTTCCTAAACTTTTCTTTGGGCTGATTTTTTGTTGTTATTGTTCTTCAGGACTATGTATAATTTATTAGCAGTTCCGGGTGCCATTTCTTTGGTAGTATGTGATTGACTATTTATGTGAAGTAATATTGGATATACTACTATCCATGAGAGCAGAGACAACATCTGTTTATCTTTCTATTTCTAGTGCCCAACAAATGCCCAGTACATAATAGGCCCTCAAGTAAAGTTTGCTTTTTAAAGATCTAGAAAACTATATCTTAATATGATTAATCCTTGGGAAAATACAAAACATTTGTACTATGTTACAAAAGTCACTCACAAGATAGTCTTTAAGAAACACTGGGGTTGGGCAGCTCAGGTGGCTCAGCAGTTTAGTGTGGCCTTCCACCCGGGGCGTGATCCTGTAGACCCAGATGGAGTCCCATGTTGGGCTCCCTGCATGGAGCCTGCTTCTCCCCCTGCCTGTGTCTCTGACTCTCTCTCTTTCTCTCTCTGTGTCTCTCATGAATAAATAAATAAAATCTTAAAAAAAAAAAAAGAAATACTGGGGTTGTCCAAAGCCATGTTATGACATAAAACATGGCATCAATTTTGGTCAACCTTTAAATCACAGTATTGGCTGTCAGTGGATAGATGTAACAGTACTGAATTGATTTACAACATCTCCAATTTTCTCTGAAATATCTCTTGAATTCTTAAAAGGTAAAGCAATTAAATAGTATGCTTTTAATTTTTTTTTTTATGATAGAGAGAGAGAGAGAGGCAGAGACACAGGCAGAGAGAGAAGCAGGCTCCATGCACCGGGAGCCTGACGTGGGACTCAATCCCAGGTCTCCAGGATCGTGCCCTGGGCCAAAGGCAGGCGCCAAACCGCTAAGCCACCCAGGGATCCCCAATAGCGTGCTTTTAATATATCATTTCTTCTAGCCTTCTTTCTGATTTCACTTAGAACTGTGGGCAATATCTGAGAAATCGGTACCCATAAGTAGTTTTAAAGAACATTAAGAAATAAAGTAGTTTATCTTTTAAATAAGTTGTTACATAAATTAACCTGTTGTCCTGATCATTTGTTATTCATTATTACTGACAAATAGATTTTAATTTTTACAACAATACTCCTATAAACTTACCCTGAGTGTTAAATGCATAGCGTTTGTGTCAACCTTTCATCACACATAACATAAAAATGTAACATCTGACACATAATTCATTTTTCAAATACTGTAAGGGGAGAAGATAGAAAACATAGTCCACAGACCCCAGGATCCAAAAATCTTCTCTTGTGAAACTCATTTCCAAGTCTTTTGATTCTTCAGCTGTTAATGAATTCTTAGATATCTGTATAGACAGAAAACTCAACAAACTTTGTTCTGAATGTTTGGAAAACTGTCAGGATCTAAGAAGCAAAGATACTGTCTTTTTTATCCTATTTAACATTAAACCTAATATGTGAGTATTTGGACCTCAGTTTTACCTTCTAATTACATTTTGACTAGAATAATATTAAAATCAGTCTGCATTAATTAAACAAAGTCTTTCATTTTGTGACAGGCATTGTACAGACATGCTTCTTTAAGCACCCAGAATGATGCCTAGTGACAGAGGCAAATCATTCTAGGGTCCATGTACATCTGCACAAATTATCCAGAAAGAATATAAGAGAATATACACTTTGGATCAAGTGCTCTATATGACCGAAGATGTGTGATTTCTAACTGTGTTAATAAGGCTCCACTATGAAAGACTCAAGTGAGAATGAAACATGATTGGTTTGGTTCTCTTCTGAAGCCTGTAATAAGATTTTACTGATGCTGAAATAACTCTCTAAATCTCAAACTTCACTAAATATAGTTTTCCTGGAAAAGCTGTATAAAAATACCACCTTCCAATCTTATGTGCTGATCCTTAATACAGTGTATTCCTAATAGATAACCAAGGCTATACACAAAAGGAGATTTAAAATATATATATATATATATATATATATATATATATATATATATACATATGAATCCGAATACTCAGATCATTCCACATATACTCTAAATTATTTAATTAGAAATAGCCTAATAGTTGTTGAGCAACTATGAGGGTAGCTCTGGTAGTGAACAAATATCTCTCTGGGGTCTCTGATACCTCATTGAGGAAGTCAAGAGAGAACAACAGCTCAGTGGGGATGAATTGTGGAAATCTAGAGGTGTAACTGGGTTGATATTTTCTGATTCCTTCCTACAATTCAGTCACACAAACATTTCTTTTCCAATTTATTAATGTGACACTAAACAATTCGCAATCTTCATCAAATACTGTGTTCTTTTGATTTTATGATTTTGCTTTAAAAAATGTATGGCTAAGATTTTAATGAATTAGAAAAATATCCAATAAAATACTTCTAAGTAAATGTGGAAAATAACACTTCACAAAGCAAAAAGGGCTTAAAATCAAAGAACATTTTAAATAGGAATATTAACTATTTTATTAATTTATTCACCATTCTTTACTAGCTCTCCCATGTCCCGTATTAGTAATATGTATAAATAACACTTCAAAGAACTTCTAATTAACATGTTGAGTTCAATTTCCCTTCTAGATTCAGGAAGAAATATTCATGATGACAGCAGCTGCCACCAATCAGCTGCCTTCATCTTCACAATCTAACCACTCCACACCACACAACTTATGTAACCTGAACTTTACCACTCTTCAGTGCCTTTATGTATTCTGTTCCCCACACCAAAATCTCTCCTTCAAGGTCAATCTCAGATTTCACACTTTGGTGAGCTTTTACTTGATCTCTCTCCTCTACTTTCCAAAATCAAGCCTGAAATAATTTTCCTATCTCAAAATTTCCATGGTCCTTTGTTTTCACATCCCATGTAGTTTGTTGTGCTTCTGTTTTGTTTTTTGTTTTTATTTTTTATTGGAGTTCAATTTGCCAACATATAGCATAACACCCAGTGCTCATGCCATCAAGTGCCCCCCTGAGTGCCCATCACCCAGTCAACCCCCCCAACCCCCTTTCCACCTGCCCTTGTTCGTTTCCAAGAGTTAGGAGTCTCTCATGTTCTGTCTCCCTCTCTGATACTTCCCACTCATTTTCTCTCCTTTCCCCTTTATTCCCTTTAGCTATTTTTTATATTCCCCAAGGAATGAGACCATATAATGCTTGTCCTTCTCTGATTGACTTATTTCACTCAACATAATATCCTCCAGTATCATCCAGTTGAAGCAAATGGTGGGTATTAGTCGTTTCTAATGTGAGTAATATTCCATTGTATACATATACCACATCTTCTTTATCCATTCATCATTCGATTGACACCGAGACTCCTTCCACAGTTTGGCTATTGTGGACATTGCTGCTAGAAATATCGGAGGGCAGGTGTCCTGGCATTTCACTGCATCTGTATCTTTGGGGTAAATCCCCAACAGTGCAATTGCTGGGTCATAGGGCAGATCTATTTTTAACTCTTTGAGGAACCTCCACACAGTTTTCCAGAGTGGCTGCACCAGTTCACATTCCCACCAACAGTGCAAGAGAGTTCCCCTTTCTCCACATCCTCTTCAACATTTGTTGTTTCCTGCCTTGTTACTTTTCCCCATTCTCACTGGTGTGAGGTGGTATCTCATTGTGGTTTTGATTTGTGATGTGGAGCATTTTCTCATGTACTAGTTGGCCATGTCTATGTCTTCCTCTGTGAGATCTCTGTTTATGTCTTTGGCCCATTTCACGATTGGATAGTCTGTTTCTTTGCTGTTGAGTTTAATAAGTTCTTTATAGATCTTGGATACTAGCCCTTTATCTGATAGGTCATTTGCAAATATCTTCTCCCACTCTGTAGGTTGTCTTTTAGTTTTTTTGACTGTTTCTTTTGCGGTGCAAAAGCTGCTTATCTTTATGAAGTCCAATAATTCATTTTTGCTTTTGTTTCTCTTGCCTTCATGGATGTATCTTGCAAGAAGTTGGTGTGGCCAAGTTTAAAAAGGGTGTTGCCTGTGTTCTCCTCCAGGATTTTGATGGAATCTTGTCTCACATTTAGATATTTCATCCATTTTGACTTTATCTATGTGTCTGGTGTAAGAAAATGGTCCAGTTTCATTCTTCTGCATGTGGCTGTCCAATTTTCCCAGCGCTATTTATTGAAGAGACTGTCTTTTTTCCAGTGGATAGTCTTTCCTGCTTTGTCGAATATTATTTGAACATAAACTTGAGGGTCCACTTCTGGATTCTCTATTCGGTTCCATTGATCTATGGGTCTGTTTTTGTGCCAGTACCACACTGTCTTGATGACCACAGCTTTGTAGTACAAACTGAAATCCGGCATTGTGATGCCCCCAGCTCCAGTTTTCTTTTTTAATATTCCCCTGGCTATTCGGGGTCTATTCTGATTCCACACAAATCTTAAGATGATTTGTTCCAACTCTCTGAAGAAAGTTCATGGTATTTTGATAAGGATTGCATTAAATACATAAATAACCCTGGGTAGCTTGACATTTTCACAATAGTAATTCTTCCAATCCATGAGCATGGAATATTTTTCCATTGTGTCTTCCTCAATTTCTTTCAGAAGAAGTGTTCTGTAGTTTTTAGGGTATAGGTCCTTTACCTCTTTGTTAGGTTTATTCCTAGGTATCTTATGCTTTTGGGTGCAATTGTAAATGGCATTTCTCTTTCTTCAGTCCCATTGTTAGTGTATAGAAATGCCACTGACTTCTGGGCATTGATTTTGTATCCTGTCACACTGCCGATTGCTGTATGAGTTCTAGAAATCTTGGGGTGGAGTCTTTTGTGTTTTCTAAGTACAGTTTCATGTCATCTGTAAAGAGGGAGAGTATGACTTCTTCTTTGCCAATTTGAATGCCTTTTAATTCTTTTTTTGTTGTCTGATTGTTGAGGCTAGGACTTCTATTACTATGTTGAATAGCACTGCTGAGAGTGGACATCCCTGTCTTGCTCCTGATCTTAGGGGAAAGGCTCCCAGTATTTCCCCATTGAGAAAATTATTTGCTGTGGGCTTTTCACAGATGGCTTTTAAGATGCTGAGGAACGTTCCCTATATCCCTACACTCTGAAGAGTTGTGATCAGGAATGGATGCTGTATTTTGTCAAATGCTTTCTCTGCATCAGTTGAGAGGATCATATGTTTCTTGTTCTTTCTCTTGCTGATATGATCAATCACATTGATTGCTTTACAAGTGTTGAACCAGCCTTGCATCCCGGGGATAAATTCCACTTTGTCATGGTGAATAATCTTCCTAATGTATTGTTGGATCCCATTGGCTAGTATCATTTTTTTTTTTTATTGGCTAGTATCTTGTTGAGAATTTTTTCATCCATGTTCATCAGGAATATTGATCTATAATTCTCCTTTTGGTGGGGTCTTTGTCTGGTTTTGGAATTAAGGTGATGCTGGCCTTATTGAAGGAGTTTGGAAGTACTCCATCTCTTTCTATCTTTCCGAACAGCTTTAGTAGAATATATACGGTTTCTTCTTTAAACGTTTGATAGAATTTCCCTGGGAAGCCATCTGGCCCTGGACTTTTTTGTCTTGGGAGGTTTTTGATGACTGCTTCAATTTGTCCCTGGTTATTGGCGTTTTCAGGTGTTCTATTTTTTCCTGAACCAGTTTTGGTAGTTTTTGGTTTTCTGGAAATGTGTCCATTTCTTCTAGATTGCCTAATTTATTGGCATAAAGCTGCTCATAATAAGTTTTTAAGATCGTTTGTATTTCCTTGGTATTGGTGGTGATCTCTCCTTTCTCATTCATGATTTTATTAATTTGAGTCTTTTCTCTCTTCTTTTTAATAAGGCTGGCTAATGGTTTATCTATCTTATTAATTCTTTCAAAGAACCAACTGCTGGTTTTGTTAATCTGTTCCACAGTTCTTCTGGTCTCTACTTCATTGAGTTCTGCTCAAATCTTTATTAACTCTCTTCTTCTGCTGGATGTAAGATCTATTTGCTGTTTTTTTCTCCAGCTCCTTTAGGTGCAAGGTTAGCTTTTGTATTTGAGTTCTTTCCAGTTTTTGGATGGATGCTTGTATTGCGATGTATTTCCCCCTCAGGACTGCTTTTGCTGTATCCCAAAGATTTTGAACAGTTGTACCTTCATTCTTATTAGTTTCCATGAATCTTTTTAATTCTTCCCTAATTTCCTGGTTGACCCTTTCATCTTTTAGCAGGATGGTCCTTAACCTCCACGTGTTTGAAATCCTTCCAAATTTCTTCTTGTGATTTAGTTCTAATTCAAAGCATTGTGGTCTGAAAATATGCAGGGGACGATCCCAATCTTTTGGTATCAGTTCACACCTGATTTTGTGACCCAGTATGTGGTCTATTCTGCAGAAGGTTCCATGTGCACTTGAGAAGAATGTGTATTCAGTTGTGTTTAGATGTAAAGTTCTGTAAATATCTTGAAATCCATCTGATCCAGTGTATCATTTAAAGCTCTTGTTTCTTTGGAGATGTTGTGCTTAGGTCTGTCTATTGTAGGAAGTGCTACATGGAAGTCACCAAGCATAAGTGTATTATTATCTAAGTATGTCTTAACTTTGGTTATTAATTGATTGGTATACTTGGCAGCTCCTAAATTTGGGCATAAATATGCATGATTGTTAGGTCTTCTTGTCGGATAGACCCTTTAAGTATGATATAGTATTCCTCTTCATCTCTTATTACACTCTTTGGGATAAACTTTAATTTATCTGATATAAGGATAGCTACCCCTGCTTTCTTTGAGGACCATTTGAATGGTAAATGGTTCTCCAACCTTTTATTTTCAGGCTATTGGTGTCCTTAGGTCTAAAATGAGTCTCTTGTAGACAGCAAATAGGTGGGTCTTGCTTCTGTATCCAGTCGGAAACCCTGCCTGCGCCTTTTGATGGGGTCATTAAGCCCATTCACGTTCAGAGTTACTATTGAAAGATATGAATTTAGTGTCATCATGATACCTATTCAGTCCCTGTTTTTGTGGATTGTTTCCTTGGACTTCCTCTTTCTTTTACGGAGTCTCCCTTGATATTTCTTGCAGAGCTGGTTTGGTGGTTACATATTCTCTGTTTCTGCCTATCTTGGAAGCTCTTTATCTCTCCTTCTATTCTGAATGAGAGCCTTGCTGGATAAAGTATTCTTGGCTGCAGGTTCTTCTCATTTAGGACCCTGAATATATCCTGCCAGCCCTTTCTGGCCTGCCAAGTCTCTGTGGACAGGTCTGCTGTTATCCTAATGCTTCTCCCCATAAAAGTTAGGGATTTCTTGTCTCTTGCTGCTTTAAGGATCTTCTCTTTATCTTTGGAATTTGCAAGTTTCACTATTAAATGTTGAGGTATTCAGCGGTTTTTATTGATTTTAGGGGCGGAAATCTCTCTATCTCTTGGATCTGAATGCCTGTTTCCCTTCCCAAGTTAGGGAAGGTCTCAGCTATGATTTGTTCAAATATACATTCTGTACCTCTGTCCCTTTCGGCGCCCTCAGGAACCCCAATTAAACGTAGATTTTTCCTTCTGAGGTTGTCATTTATTTCCCTTAACCTATCCTCATGATCTTTAAATTGTTTTTCTCTTTTTTCCTCAGTTTCCCTCCTTGACATCAACTTGTGTTCTATGTCACTCACTCGTTCTTCTACCTTGTTAACCCTCATCATTAGGACCTGCAGTTTGGATTGCATCTCATTTAATTGATTTTTAATTTCAGTCTGATTAGATCTGAATTCTGCAGTCATGAAGTCTCTTGAATCCTTTCTACTTTTTTCTAGAGCCACCAGTAGCTTTATAATTGTGCTTCTGAATTGGCCTTCTGACACTAAATTGTAATCCAAATTTTGTAACTCTGTGGGAGAGAGGACTGATTCTTTGAGGTGAGTTTTTCCTTGTAGTCATTTTGCTCAGTGCAGAGTGGTCAAAAACAAGTTGTACTGGAAAAAGGAGAAAAAGAGAGAAGAGAAAAAAGGAAAAAAAAAGAAGAAGAAGAAGAAAAGAAATAAATGGGGCCGTTAAGCAAACAGAAAACAAAAAATAAGGGAGAGTAGCCTCTGTTTCTATATACTGTAAATTCCTCAACTTCCCCTGGAACTTTCCAGTGCCTCTTGGCAATAACTTGCTTTTCCCCTGTCCTTCTAGCTGGTCTTCTGGGTGAGGTGCCTGCTGTGCTGATTCTCAGGTGTGTGCACCTGGGGGAGCTGCTCAGCCCCCTTCCTGGTGCACAGCTCAATAGAAGTTGTTTATCCTGTGAGGCCACTTTGAGGCTCAGTGGGAGTTTACCTTGTGAGACCCCAGGAGGAGCAACAACAGTGGCGGCGCCCAGCTCTCCAGCCCTGGAGTCAGCTCCCGCAGTAACTACCGCAGTCTCCCAGTCCACAGGGGCCTGGATGCTCCGCGGGTGGGGGGCGCCGATGTGCACAGCTCGGGGCGCCCAGCGGCAGGAGCGTCCTTGCTGTCCTGTGTCCTACCGGCTTTTGCCTGTCCTGGGGAAGTGCTGGATCCTGGCCTTGTTCCTCGGCGCCCTGGGCTCTGGGGACTGCACCGCTGGAATCGCGCTCCCAGGGCCACGGAGCACCCCCCACTCGGAGCCTCTGCCCGAGCCGCCTCCAAGCTGCTCCTGGGGCCGCTGTGCACGTGCTGCAGCCCTTTAGGGAGCTCGGCCGCGGTGTGTGGTGCTCTCTCCCCCGGGGTGCAGGCCCACTGTTAGTGTCCCAGGGAGCCCGAGGGCATCCCCGCCCCTCCTGGGATCCTGCTCCAACTCCCTGCGAGTGCCTTTCTGTCTGGGAAGATTAGTGAAGCTCCTGCTTCTCCCGGTCGGTGCTTTCCTGTCCTGGGGGCACTTGCCCTGGCCTTAGCCCGGCTCCTCGTGGGGCCCCTCCTCCTTGACAGCTTATTTATTTATTTATTTTTCCCATCTTCCTACCTTGATAGAAGCGTGAACTCTTCTCACTATAGCATTCCAGCTGGTCTCTCTTTAAGTCTCATACCGAATTCGTAGGTTTTCAGGATGACTTGAAAGTTATCTAGGTAATTTGGTGGGGTCAGGTGATTTGGGGACCCTACTCTTCCACCATCTTGCCCTCTCCCTTCTGTTTTGTTTTTGCTTTTCTCCTTCCCCTCCTCCTCCTTCTTTCTTTCTTTCTTTCTTTCTTTCTTTCTTTCTTTCTTTCTTTCTTTCTTTCTTTCTTCTTCTTCTTCTTCTTCTTCTTCTTCTTCTTCTTCTTCTTCTTTCTTCTTCTTTCTTCTTTTCTTCTTCTTTTAGAGTAGTTTTATAGTCACAGCAAAATTGATCAGAAAGTACAGAGATTTATCGGATAAACTAACTTGAAATAAATGGCTATAAATTATAAACTTTGTGTTTTCTCCATTCACAATAACATACCAAACTATTTCCCAAGATATCATCCAGATGACGGATTCGTTGTATGTGGGCTTTAAATTACAATCATAAGAATATGCCGTTCTGGGGGCACCTGGTGGCTCATTTGGTTGAGTGTCTGCCTTGAGCTCAGGTCATGATCCCAGGGTCCTGGGATGGAGCCCCAAGTGGGACTTCCCTCTCAGTGAGGAGCCTGCGTCTCTCTCAACCTCTGCCCCTCCCCCTGTTCATGCTCTGTCTCTCTTTCTCTCCCTCAAATAAATAAATAAAATCTTTCAAAAAAAATTAGCAGTTTTACATTTATATGACAATTTAAAGTCTGCAATATTTTTACCTGTATTTTGTCTATTTGATTCCTTCCTCTCTCACTGCACCCCAAAAGAGGGGGCATATAGTATAAAAGGAGGACCTGATTTAAGTCCTACCTTCTCCATATGTGGATTGAAGACCAGGCCCAGGCAGAAGGGCTACACATTTTCCTAATACTTGAGGAAATTAACAAAATGATAATATAAAGGCAAAAAATGTTAAACTCCAAATCAATAAGGTCCAAAAGTTTTAAAATAAGTTTGCAAAACACATAACTCATGGAAGAATCTGTTTTGGAAGACCTCCAGAACAATTCAGGAGGATAGTCAAGAAAATGATTACCTATCAGAGGAACTTTTTAACAATAAATTCAGTCTGTTTCAATACGGGATTCCTTTAAGAACTATTATGAATTACGACTTTTAAATAGACACACATATGCACTATTTTTATTGCTCTTTCCACAAACCTCTATTTTCTTTAAGTCCTCAATCTCGCCCTCCATAGTTTTGCATGACATAAGCCTTTGCACTAGCACACCACACAAAGTTTATTCAGGACTTCCAGGCAGGTCTGTATCTCAGCCTCACCTAATTGCTCCATTGATAACAGAGTGGGCTGTCTGCATAAAGTTAACTCTGTGTCTAAGGAGCAGTTGAGAAAACGTCAAACATTGCTTTCAGTTAGCATACTGGAACTAAAATCACCATCCCCTCTCTGGCTTCTGAAAAAATGTCCCTTCCCCAAAATACCCTTTCCCCAAAAGTATCATCCCTTCTTAATAATTAATATGAGCATTGTTCTCTTAACCCTTTTAAGGCAGATCTATAAACATTATACCATTTGACTTTCTGAACAATAACATGAAGGTAGATATAATTTCTCTTTTATAAGTGAGCTTTGTCACACAGCTAGAGCTGAGATTAGGAATGAGATCTTTCAAATCCAAATTCAATGCTTTTTCCAGCACATTCTTTTGTTCTACCTTAACCAAGTGTTTGTAGTCCTCTATATTCTTCTCTGTGTTAATATGGATTATAATACCTGGGTAGGAGGAGAACACTTTCTCTTTGTATAGCACAGAGCATAGTTTTCACTAGTATTTTTTAGGGAAGTATGTATCTGACAAAATTGGTGATTTTGCATTTCATTCTTAGTTATTATATTTTATAGAAGAGAAAGCTGAGCCCTAAAGAAATTAAGTAGTTGAACTAATTCACACAGTACATGTCAGAGACAGGATTTCAATTTTAGTCTTACCTGACTCCAAATCCCATGATCTCCAATTGAACCATTGAAACTTCCCCAGGGTGGTCTCTCTGGCAAATCGTACGTACCAGAAGCAAAATTTTTTTTTGTACCAAAATTTCGATCTAAGCCTATCCTGATTAAAAGGTCATGATCTGTCCCTGTCCAACAGTAAATCTGAGGCAAAGTACATGTTCACTTAGTACTAACTACGTTTCCTTCTGGAGATTCACTATAATTACAAGTATTCCTTTGGGAAGAGTCCAATTTTTTAGGCTCCCTGGCCCAGTGTGGGATGACTCAGGTCAGACTACAGCAGCTCCAAACAACCCTTTCTCAAGACCTTAAGAATGTTAATGACTCAGGTACTATTGTTCTCAGCTGACCTTGGGTGGGGACCAAAACAATTCACTGGCTTAAAAAATCAAGCAATGCAAGATGGGGAAAGTTGATTTTCTGCTTTCAGGCTCAAAAAATTTTTTTCTTGTACCAACTGTCTGCAGAATAACCTGATAAATGGTAGACTGCTCTCAAATTAAATCTTATTTTTTCCTCTTTTGATTGAAGGAAAATGTGAGATTAGACCCAAGAGCAGTTACCCTCTGAAACCCTCCAGGAAATGTTTATTTCATCTTATGTATAAAACCATAACTAGTATCCAAAAGAACCTGATGTCCCTTTAAGAATGCAAAAGGACCATGGTAAACAGCTGGAGGGGGCTGATAGCCTGTCCCACTGCACCCATTCTTTACTGGCGCCTTGAATTGCTCATTTCAAAAGGGAGGAAAACATTTCCTGCCTTAGTGCATAAGGGAGAAAGGTCTGGAGTGACCTCAGAAGATTTAGCAATTTTCTAAAAAACTTTAACAGAGTTTGCTCAAAGCTTCAATTAACTGGACATCTGCCAAACCACTTGGAAAATTTCTGCATTCAGAAAGAAGTATCCTCAATATGAGAGAGATTCTCCATAAGAAATCCTCACAACCACTGTAAATATTTCTATTGTTGGTTGTATAAGTGATTATACCAGAATGTATATTTCTCCAATTCCCCTCATTCCCTTCCAACTATAGCTTTCTAAAAATAAAGACTGTGATTTACTAATTTGTATAATCCTTGTAGAATTTAAGGCATTCACTCATTCATTCATTCATTCAACAACAATTATGTTTAACACTGTATCAAGCATTGGGACTGCAATGACATTTGATCCATAGATGTTTCTTGAGCATTTATTGTGTTTTTGGCACTGAGCTTGAAAATGGGAGATGGCAGTGAATTAGACCGTCAACTGTCCCATCTTTATGGAGTGTTCATTCTAGTTCAGTAGGTTTTAATCCTTACTGTGAGCTAGAATCATCAGGGAGCTTTTAAAGTAAACCACTGATGAGGCTTCACCTATTGAATCAAACCAAAGAAGTCAAACACCCCGGTTTGGTGGTAGATGCAGACAATAAAACAGAGAATTATATGATATGATTATAATATGAATTATATGATATAATATTATAATATGATTATCATATTTATAATATGATAAATAAAATGATTGACAAAAGTAAAGGATACTTTGAAATAACATAGAAAGTATACACAAACCAGATTCAGGGCCGAGTAGCATGTTTTAAATGATGATTGACCGGTTACCCTAAGAAATAAAGGAGCATTCTAGATAAAAGAAAGAGGCCATTCAAAGCAGAAAAAAATGCATTTTTGATATAGAACAATGATACTACTATTTTTTATGAGTAGAGCATGGGAAGCCCAAGGTTCAAAGAAAGAAAGACAACTATGGAAACTGGATAAGCAGGCAGAAGCCAGAGCAAGAAAACCCCCGATTCTCATGCTGAGGATTTGGAAGTTAGTTCTTGAAACAATTAGAGCTTTGGAGGAAATTTAAACAAGAAGCTAATGTGGTCATTCATTGCTCATTCTTTAACTTTCTTTACTCCCAGGCATGGATGCTTAAATTTTGCAGGTCTTGGAGCAATAGCACAGTAAACCTAAATTATATCATTTCACTCACTTGAAGAAATCCACACGACCTGCTAAAGGATCTTGTCATTATTCCACTTTAATATGTGCCCAGCCTCCTCTACCTCTCTTCCAGCTAACCTAGTCATTTGTCTTGCTCTCCAGCTTCCCAAACCCGGGCCCTGGGAGATGCTGAGGACACTTAACACCCTGGTTCCCAGGAAGAGGAGAACGCACTGGAGTGTGGAAGGATGGTTTGAGCATCATGCACAGATCTCCAGAGAAAAGGGGACCTAAGCACGCTGAGGATTTTGTCAGCTGGCTTATCTGATAAGGCAAGAATAAGAATCATTTCCTAGGAAACAATGGTAATTTAAACTTTTTTTTTTTTTTTTCCAGACTGTCCTATTTGCCTGTATGGGCTTCATTGAACCCAAAACCCATTTTTGTTACTTATAGCCCCTTATTCCCCCCTCTCTACTATTCATAAAATAGTGAAAAACAGTTCTTTTTTTTTAAGATTTTATTTACTTATTGATGAGAGACACAGAGAGAGGTGGGGAAGGCAGAGACACAGGCAGAGGGAGAAGTAGGCTCCCTGTAAGGAGCCTGATGCAGGACTCGATCCTGGACTCCCGGGAGCCAAAGGCAGGTGCTCAACCACTGAGCCATCCCAGCATCCTCATGAAAAACAGTTCTTACAAATAAGGGAAAATTCAAGTACAGTACCTGCTTGTTTGACTCAATATTTTGATTTGATTTAAAAATCAATAATTTATTTTAACTAAATAACAGACATTTTATTCCTATGTACAAATAACTCAGAAATTCCACTCTGCCTCCCACATCCCGTTTGGTCACAAGGGATAATGGCTGCATTGGCAAGAATTATTTCCAGTTTCTGTCAAGGGTCATTTCAGAAAGAAAACTGAAGCAAAAGCCTTACACTATTATTTTTATTTTAAAACATTTAAAAATAAATATCTATTTATTGGCCTCAAGGGTCTTCTTGTTTCTGCAAATGAAAACCTTGGGAGGAAGTAGTTTTATGCTCATGAAGCACCAGGTTGGTCAGATTAAAAGGGACCAAAGACAAGAGCTCAAACTTAAATACTAGCCTTCTGCAGCTACAAGTCAGACACTGGTTTTTCTCTAATTTGACTCTACTTAGTGGCCTTCTGGGATCAATCATGGGAGACCAATACTCACTTGAGACAAATCTGGGTATTGCTTTCCTTTTTAGAAGAGTCAGAGATCAGAAGGCTACATCTTACAACATATGTATTAATAGCAACTACTGTTTGGTTTCTTACTCTGTTCTAGGCACCATGCCAAGTGTTTTATATACAGCTGACCCTTAATGTGTGGGTTAGGAGTGCTGACCTCTTGCACAGTTCAAAATCCACATATAACTTGACTCCCCCCACAATTAGCCTACTAGTGACTGGAAGCCTTACTGATAATATAAACTGTCAATTAATACATATTTTATATGTTTTATGTATTAAATACTATATTCTTACAATAAAATAAGCTAGAGAAAAATGTTTTTAAGTTTTAAGTAAGTATATTCTAAGTAAATGTTTTAAGTAAGGAGAAGAATATACATTTACAATACCGTACTATATTTATTAAAAAAAAATCTATGTATAAGCAGACCCATGCAGTTCAAATCCGTGTTGTTCCAAGGTCAACTGTACATTCACTAATTTAACTTATAAATAACTGTGTCTGAAGAATCTTACACTGACAGGAAAACATGCAACTAGTAAGTGGGACAGAAGGTATAGAATTATTTTTTGTGACATAGAATCGAGAGCTCAAGAACCACTACCCATGTCTGTTTCTCTGTCATTAAGATTTTTCCATGCAAATCATTGTTGTTCAGTATCCATAAGGTGAATAATGTAGAAAAGTTTCCAAGAAATGAACTTTTCTCTGACTCACTGCATAAACATTTGTGTTCTTCAGATATATGTCATGAAACTGCAAAGACTAACAGTACTTACATCTCCAATGAGACTCCAGCAATTAACCATGAACCAGCTGCAGGTCACCTGGCCTTGCAAAACAATTCAGTCTTATGCTCATGTAGCTCTTTTTCAGGACTGTAGCCAGGAAAAGGAATTTGAGGATTATCAATGACCCTTTTGTTTTAGGTCCATTAGCCTTGAGGTAGATTTTCTGCTAAAATATTTACTCTTTTTTCCTTGATGATGTCATTCCTATAACTACTTTTGATATAGTTAGCTAATTACAGCTTAAAACTACTTTTTGTCTTCTGAATTCCTTCTTCTGCTATTCCAACCCAGTGATTTAAAACAACAGCAACAACAAAAACTATTGTTTCTCATTCTGTCTCCATTCTGTGATTTTTTGAGGTTAAATCAATGTAGCTATCATTCCTAGTAGCCTCAATGTTAAACCTTATTCAAGATATTCAAATCTTGGCAGCACCTGGGTGGCTCAGTTGATTATGCATCCAACCCTTGATTTCGTCTCATGTCATGATCTCCACTGAGCATGGAGCCTGCTTAAGATTTTATCTCCCTCTCTCTCTGCCCCTCCACCTCCCCCATCTCACATGCAAGCTCTCTCTCTCTCAAAAAAAAAAAAAAATTCAAATCTGTATATGAGAAGGCAATATATGGTATCTGAGGAACATGTGGGTCTTCAGTAAGATTGGCCTACACCTAGTGCTAATGTTTATAAGTTACTTAATCTCTACATTCTTGAGATTCTCATTTTTAAAAATTGGATATTAATGCCTATCATTCAGAGTACTTAAAAGGATTAAATATAAGATATATGTGAGCCAAATATTTTGCATTTTCAAAATAAGGGATAGATACTTAGATAACTTTATAAAGAACAATATTTATGGTCTTATCCTTAAAGGTTGTTTTGATTTTTTTCTTTTAAGAAATATATTTTAAAAGTTAAATAATATCAAGTATATATGAATGCTAAGATCTCTTTAAAAGGAGATATTTATGTAATATCTTTATCTCTGGTATATTCAATCCAGTCCTAATTAAACATCACAAGAAAGAAGCAGATGTAGTACTTTTATAAAACATAATTAGGAGCCTCTTCTAAAAATATGTTGGTCACTATGAATCCCATATAGATATTTTTTATAACTTCATTTTTTTCTTCCATCATTTCTGAGAGTGATAAAATCTTCCTACGTCATAATCAAGAAAATGTCTATAAATGTCCATGAATATTACATTGGACTAAATTATTAACTCCTACTGGGTGAAGAGACATCACAGAATAGTGGTCATGACACATGATTTGGAATCACACTAGAATTTGTATCCTAGCTCTGATATATAAAGTGGTTTGGTCTCCCTGAATGGTTTCTTTACCCCTATGCAACAAATATAATACCTACTGATGCCAACATTAAATATAGCAGTAGTGATGGAGGTGTACACGCCTCCTCCCATCTTCCTGTTCACCTTCATCTACCTAGCATTTGAACTTAGATTAATTAAAGTGAATTAATATTGTTTTAATACATGAAGTAAAAATACTTGAAAGCCCCACTCAGCACATTGACTTTTTTCTGTAAAACATGCCTTTTCTTCCCTTATTTGCCAATTGGTATGAGTGCACATTTGCATGTAGGCACACACATAACACACATGTGCAGACATGCGAGTTGCTCCATCGAGTTCCAGCTAGGAAACAGTAGGTAATGTGTGGCAGTTTTGTTTAGAACTCCCCGGTACCCCAAATTGCTGCCCAAGTGAAATATTTTGTATCTTAATTGCTGGTGAGCAGCAAAGGCATTTTCAGTGTTGTAGTGAAAACGATGCAATTTTCCAATAAGAATATGGTTAGCCATGTCAGAAGAAAAGAAGCCTTCATTATTGTTCGGATGACACTGTGACATTCTCCTGAAGCCAATATCTGGTTCCATGATTCCCAACAGACATATAATAATAACGATATTAAGAAACAGATATATTTCAGTATGTAGCCAATGTAAAAGACAGAATTTCATAGGTCACTCCAGATCCACTTACACTCTCTATGGGAAAAAGTAGAAAACAATGTAAATTCTTTTATATCCTTCTCAGATATCTTGTTGACCAAGTTCAAAACACGTGTAAGAAGAAAGAAGAAACAAACAAACGAACGAAAACCCAAGAAATTTAAATGATGCAACTTATTTATTTCTCCTTGAATATATTTCCTTATTTTACTTGTTATCCTGGGCATCATTAGCAGGTACCTTAAACTTCCAAAAGTTTTGAATGTGTGAATTTTGTGAGGTTGCCAAATAATTACCTTGTTTATTCCTTTCCAGTTGCAGGATCTTTACTAATAAATTTTGCTGGTAACAAACAACCCCATACCACTGACACACATCTGGTGGAACTTTTAGAGCATGAGGCTATAGCAGGCAGATGGGTACCATTTTATGAGACTCTGCCACCAAATTGATGATGTCAACTTAGTACTCCTTCATATTATGCTAGTAATACTTGAAATGGAAAACATGGAATCACACATCAAACATTACAAGGTAAAAACATTACAAGGTGAAAGCTTCATATGCCTCAATTAGAAATTATTCTGCTTATTTCATATTTTCCATCTGAAAGCTTTTTTAGTTCCATTTTCTCTGAGGATTTACTCAGGAGGCTAGACTGTCATGCCTAATAGAAAACTATTTTGAATTTCTTTCCCTTTCTATCTCACGGTTGGAAACAGAGAATCTACATTGTGAGGCATATCCAGGTTTTCTGCTAATGATAAATAAAACTTTGATTCCTCCAAAAGTTGATTGCATAATCTACACCACAGAGTGCAAACCAAACGTAAGTTACTGTATGTTGAATCCACCTAAAAAAGAATGAGATGTATTATTAAACAGCTGGAGAGATTATTAAAGAAATATTATTTATTCACTAATGGAAAGTTGACCCAAGCCACAGGTCATTATTCTTTCAAACAGCAAAGATCTGAAGATTAAGATTCCCTTTTGTTGATAGAAATCGTCTTCTAAGAACAGATTTGAGAAGGTTGGTAAGAAAGGTGAGGCAGATATGATTTCCTATACTGTAAATAATTCAGTAGGGAGACAAAGTTTGTCCCAATAACATCACTATTTCTTTAAAAGATAGCAGAAATTGCTAATAAAACAGTTGAATAAAAATGGAGTGCCTCAGTGGAATTAGTATGTTATACAGCTCAAATTAATATAACATTGCATGTCAACTATACTTCAACTAAAAAAAAAAAATAAAAACAAAAACAAAAACAGAGTGCCTCAACTCATCAGGATTGTTTTAAAAACTAGATCTGAGAGACACCTGGGTGGCTCAGCAGTTAGCACCTGCCTTAGGCCCAGGGCGTGATCCTGGAGTCCAGGAATCCAGTCCCACATCAGGCTCCCTGCATGGCTCCCTCTGCCTATGTCTCTGCCTCTCTTTCTCTGTGTCTCTCATGAATAAATAAATAAAATATTTTTAAAAAATAGATCTGAGAATATTTTGTGTAATCATAAAAAGTCAATTAGCATTTATTGGGCCTTTTCAAGGACTGTATTAATTTTCTTTTGTCACACGACAAACTACCCAATCAACTTTGGGTTGGTGCTCAACCAACCTTTATTTAATTTCATTTTGTAGGCTAGCAATTTGGGTGGGGCTCAGCAGGGCAGTTCTGTCACAGCCAGATGCACTTAGGCATCTCCAATCAGCTCTTGGGGTTAGTTAGGTGCCAGATGGTCAAGGATGATGGGGTGGGCAGAATATTGACCCACCTTCCCCAAGATGTCCTTAACCTAATCCATGTAACCTATGAATATGTTATCTTATACTGCAAAGGGGATTAAGATTGCAGATGGAATCAAGGTTAATCAGTTCATTTTAAGATAAGATTACCATAGATTATTTGAGTCAGCCCAATATAATAACAGAGATACTTAAAAGTGTAAGAGGGAGTCAAAAGAAGAGGTCAGAGTGAAGTGAGGTAAGAAAGACTCCTACTGCAGTTGCTGGCTTTGATGATAAAAGGAGGGAACATAAGCCAAGGAATGGGGGCAGCCTCTTCAAACCAGAAAGGTAAGGACTAGGATTCTCCTCTAGAGCTTCCAGAAAAGAACACAGCCCTGGTGATACCTTGAGTTTAGAAGAGTGACCTGTGTTGGACCTGACATACAGAGATGTGAGATGATAAACTGGTGTTATTTTAAGCTACTAAATTTGTGATAATTTGTTAGAGGAGCCACAGAAAACTAATATAGGTTGTCTCATCTGGGAGAATCTGTCTCTGCTCCACATGGTTTCTCATCCTTCAGTGGGCTCTCTTAGGGTCCACTCAGATAAAAAGTAGGTAGGATACCAAGAGAGTGGGTGGGCAGAGTGCAAGGCCTGTTGATACATCTAAGTCCCAAACTGGTACATCATCATTCTACCATATTGTTGATACATCTAAGTCCCAAACTGGTACATCATCATTCTACCATATTCTGTTGGCCAAACCAACTCACAAGACCAACTCTTGTGGATGGAGATTTAAGGAGTTGGAAAATTGATCCCACCTCCTACTGAGAGGAGCTATCAAGTAACTCAAATCAAAGAAGGGAAAAATTGAGTCCAGTTTTGCAAACAATCTACCACAAAGACTAAAACCTTCATATCCCACTATCATAACATGTTTTAGGAATTGGGCTTAAAATTTGAACAATAGTATTACCATGAAGATGAAAACAATATGCTGTGTGCTTTAAAAATTGTACCAGTTTTGCATTATGGTACTATTTACTTTTCTTAGAAAGTTAAAACCTTTTATTTTTTTCATTTAAATTAGGTTAACATTATTCATGGGTTCCAGATTATCTGGGCATCTAAGGGGTGCTGTCTGATGGCAATATAATGGGAATCACATACATAATTTTGCATTTTTAACTGAAGCCACACTTTAAAAAATGTAAGAAGAAACAGGTAAAATAAATTTATTTTATTTTATTTAAGCCAATGTATCTAGATATTATCATTTATTTAAGCCAATGTATCTAAATATTACGCCAATGTATCTAAATATTATCATTCACCATGTAACCAAAATAAAAATATTAACATATTTTGCAGTCTTTTTTCATCTTGAGTCTTCAAAATCCAATATGCATTTTATACTTGTAGCACATCTCAATCTATATTAGTTTCATTGCTAGTGCTCACTAGTCCCATACATCTAACGGATACCATACTAGACAAAGCATATCTAACAAATTCAAGGAAAGCCCCAGGCAAAATGAGAAGGTGCCAAAAGTTTATCCTTAATGCTCCTTTTCTCTCTTTTCTCCATTGAGACCTCTTCCTGCTTCCTCTTTAAGGTTCCAGTGTGTTGTTTTCTACATTCTTGCTCTAGGAAAACAAGCAAGCATATGGCATACAAATACATCGTGATTCAAACATCCTGGGATTTGAAATCTGAAGTGCCATTTACTAGACCTAACTTACTAGGCATAACTTATTTTGAGCTTTGGATTCCTCAATACCTATCTCACCATTCCTCACAGAGTTTTTATGAAGTTCAAGTGCAATAATCTATGTAAAAGCATTTAACACAATTCTTAGCACAGTAAAGGCATTGTAAAGAAGCTATCATTAATTTTTCTTTTAAATCATGTCTGCTAGAAGGAAGTCATGCCTAATTTAAAAAAAAGACTGCTTTTAGAATTTCAGGTACCACTCATAGGCTGGAGAGGGTATCCTTTCAAAGGAGAAGAATGAACAGGAATATGAACAGATGGTGGGAGAAAAGTGTATTTGAGAGCAAAGTATTTGTGAAAGTCCTGGTACTTCTCAACTCTTCTCTCTTTCTGATACTATAAAAGGAAAAGTAGAAAACCATGTTTTCAACATTTGAAAACCATATTTCAGATGCTCATTCAACATAAGATAATTTCCAGTTATTTTCATTGTGAAGATTTATTTTTGTCAGAATATAGTATAAACTAATGGTTTCCTTTTTTTAAGATTTTATTTATTTATTTATTTATTTATTTATTTATTTATTTATTTATTTATGAGAGACAGAGAGAGGCAGAGACATAGGCAGAGGGAGAAGCAGGCTTCTCAAGGGGAGCCTGATGTGGGACTCAATCCCAGGACCCTGGGATCACGACCTGAGCCGAAGGCAGACGCTCAACCACTGAGCCACCCAGGCATCCCTAATGGTTTACTTTTTAAGCCAAGAAGCCTACTGATTTTCCAAAACTGGATAAAGTACAAAACAACTTAATATGGCAGTGCAAATCAGGACAAAAGGACAAATTCTTGTATAATCTATAGCTGTTTAAACCTCAAGTTTCCCTATAAGGTAGATACATCTAACTGCTGCTACATGATAACAGCATAGTTCATACTGTCTTAGTGAATCACTGCCCATCCAAACAAACAAAAATATATAATTATTAGCTTCCCAGAAAATGAATAAAATGTTGGCAGTTTCAATAAAATATTCTTTGTGAGTCAGAACATTCTTTGATATTTCCAAGACATGCAGTCTCAACTGCAAACATATTATCTTTGGCCTTTAGCCCATGTGATTGGACACCAGGTAGTTATCTGACAGATGTGATCTTGAGGCAAAAAGTAGGTGAGATGTTGCCCATAGGCTAACAGGCATCTGGTCAGACATCGGAATGTCTTTCTAAGTTACTTGGTGCATTAGTTTCCTATGATTGCTGCAACAAAGTACCACCAACTTAGTGGCTGAAAACAACAGAAAGTTACCATCTCAGACTCCTGGAGGCTAATGGTCTGAAATTAAGGTTTTGGCAAGGCCATGCTCCTTTTAAAACCTGTAGAGGAATCTTTCCTTGCCTGTTTCTAGCTTCTGATGGTTTGCTGGCAATCTTTGGCATTCCTTGATTTCATGTGCATAACTCCAAACTGTCTTCATCATCACATGGTGTTCTCCTTGTGTGTCTATGTCGTCGTAGAACTATCTTCTTATAAGATCACTGGTCATATTGGATTAGGAGTCCACTGTACCTCCTCTTAACAATTACGTCTGGGGATGCCTGGGTGGCTCAGCAGTTGAGCATCTGCCTTTGGCTCAGGTCGTGATCCTGGGGGTCCAGGATCGAATCCTGAATCAGGCTCTTTGCAGGGAGCCTCCTTCTTCCTCTGCCTGTGTCTCTGCCTCTCTCTTTCTGTATCTCTCATGAAAAAAAAAATTACATCTGTAGTGATCTTATTCCTAAATCAGGCCACATTCTGCAGGACTGGGGGTTAAGACTTCAACATATCTTTCTTGGGGACACAATCCAATCTATAATACTTGGTTCCATTGGGGATTTGAATAAAATGGTTGAGAGGCAATGGAGCATAGTGGTTAATGGCAGGGACTCTTGAACCCTTACTGGTCTGGATGAACTCAGTTGAATTCAGACGAGATCGGGCACGTTCAGGGTGGTATAGCCATAGACGAACTCAGTTGAATTCAAATCCTACCTTTGCTGCCTAGTGTGTGATCTCAAACAAGCAACTTAATATCATGTGCCTCAGTTAATATTGTTGCTCTTGTTCTTGTTTTTTTTTTTTTGTTTGTTTGTTTGTTTTTTGCCTCTGTCTACAGGAATACGATAAGAGTAGTAACTAACAAGGTTTCTGAGAATTGAGGTAACATATAAAATGCCTAAATAGTGCCTACCAAATAGGAATACTGTAAAAGTGGTTACTTATTATTTTGTTGTTGTGTTTTATAGCTTAACTCCTCACAGGTATTTCCTACCCAAATTTGAAATTCTATTCTTCACAGAAGCAGCTATGCAATTGCTCTCTTTTGATTTTTTCCCTTTAGGGTATAGTTCTTTTTCTTTCAAAATTAAATGACTCTCCTGTCATTTATGCTTATGGTATGTACACAGACAAACTTTCTGGAGAGGAATTTGGCCACACATATCAAAAGTCTTAACAAATGTTCATAACATTTGATCTAGGTAATTTATTTCTAAGAATTTATTCTAATATATAATTTAAAGTGAGTGCAAAAATTCTGCCAAAAGGGCTTTTTAAAAATCATAGTAATATTTATTGTAACAAAGTTACATAAAAGCTATTTTGTAATGGTTATTAAAAATCATATACATATTAATATAATCAAGTACTATCCAATCACTGAAAATTGAATTTAAGATCATTTTCAACAAAAAAACATATTTGCTATATAATATTGAGTGAAATAAAGACAAGACACTACCAAGAACAGAACACTTCAAGAAGTTTTCTTTGGTGATATAAATATTCTCTATCTATACTGTTCAAGATGGTAGTCATTAGCCACATAATAACCATGCATTAGACATGTGGCCAATGCAACTAAGAAACTTAATTTTTCATTTCATTTCATTTTAATTAACTTAAATTTAAATAGTCAGATATAGTTCATGGCTACCATAATGAACAGTGAAGGTCTACTGTATCTTTTGTTTATTGATTCTTCTGTTTCTACTTTCCTTACCTTCTCTTAATGCTTCTCTCATGTCTCTGTCCCTCCCTCCAGATTCAACTTTAAAGGGAGTCTTCACTCTTCTCCTATTTTTTAGCTGGCATCATCTGTTTTCAGGAGATAACCCAATAATGAATCTTTTTCAAGGCATAATGAGACTCTATGGGCTTCTAGTTTCATAAGTATTTGGAACCTAACCAAAATCTGACTTACTGCTAAAGTAATCTCACAAGAATTTCACACATTAAGCTGAACATGAGGGTAGCAAATAAAATTACTTTTTACCATATAATAAGTGACCTTCCATATTCACTTTTTGAAGTATTCAATGTTGCCTGGAGGAAAAGGCATTAGACTTATTTTGTAAGGTTACTGAAGTAATAAACCATGACAAAAAAGTGGACCAACTGCAACTTTGTTGAATTTATTACCTCTTGTAGTTTTCTCATGGATTCTTTAGGATCTTCCATTATAGCATCATGTTCACAAATGAGTGAACAGAAATACTTTCTTTTCTTCCCAATTTGAATCCTTTTATTTGTTTTTTTCTTGTCTAAGTGCTATAGCTAAGAACATCCAGAACAATGTTGAATAGCAATGGTAAGAGTGGAGATCTGTGTCCTTTCCTGATTTTATGAGGGAAGCTTTCAGTCTTTCACCATTGAGTGTGATGTCAGCTGTGGGTTGTTTTCTGTTTGTTAGTTTGTTTTTTATAAATGCTGTTTTATCATGTAGCAGAAGTTCCCTTTTCATCCTAATTTTCTGACAGTTCTCATAATAAAAATATGTTAGACTTTGTCAACGTGAATTACTTCCAAGTCATTAACAACCTTTAAACAGCATTGAGCTTTGTGCAGTCAACAATTTAATAAGTGTTTGCTGAGTTAAACTGATTTGAAAATGGCAAACACCAAAAACCTGGAATCACATGTCAAGAAACATGCTTTGAATACATTATCCTTAGAGATTCACTTGGAAAGACTAACTTCCCCACCTCCCCATATGTACAGAAGCCATGTAACTCACATAGGAATTTTTTTTTTAAATCAGCTTTTACACTAAGTAAATTTTAAAATATGTAAAGAGTGAACTCTGATACTTAACACTATTAGTAAACATAGTTGTCTAGGAACCCTCCAGAATTAAAATAGGCTTGGCCTAATGGAAGAGTGAGAAAACAAAGCCTCAATAGGTTCAAATACTTGAACCTATTGTAGAGTATTTGCAGCCTCAGAAGCCAATGTCAAACATAAAATGTTCCTCGACAGCTTGGTGTCAAATTTGAATATCTGAGCATTTCCTCTAATTAGATCACATGACATATATATTTAAAGTCTATCAACATCAGAGCATTATTTTGCAGAAGGGACTCTGTTACCAGAAATCTCTATTTCTCCTCTTGGGTACATCTGTGGCATTTCTTACTAGGTATCATTGACCCAGGTATGTTATTTTCCTTTCAGGTATTCTAATTGGACCTTGCTGATGAAAAAAAATCCACAAGGAACACGCAGTACAAAATAATATTTGTCACTGATGTGGTAGAAATAGAAAATTATACAAACAATTTGGGAATTATAGGTTCATCACCACTGGGGTGAAAAGTTATAGACCATTTCTCACCCTCAATTATCCATTGGTTCCCTGTTGTGCCTGAGCCAAATACCTGGTTTCTTTGCATGCTTCTCTAACTTCTACTCACCAAGATCTAACACTCAAATATGACAGCCAGGAGTGATAGTGGCCAGGTTCTTGGTGAATACCTTCAAGGGCAATAATATATGTTTGCCTGTAACTCATAATTAATCACTAAATTTCCTTTTGGGAAAAAAAAAACACATCTTGGGGTATATTTTACTGTCCAGGGGGCAAGAAATGACAGGATGGGAAGAGAGGAGAAAGCAAGTAAGGGGGGATGATTGAAAACATTTGACTTGGCTTGAAATAAAAGTACATATTTCACACATATTTTTAACCAACCCCAAAAGACAGCCTGACTTCGAACACGCTGAACAGGAAGCCATTTACTGTTGGAATGCTTGCTGAGCCCATCCAAAACACACACACTCCTAATACCCCTGGGCTATCTAAAAAGGGTTGGTGTGAAAATATTTAACTTATATGTGTAATTCTGCTTCCTGTTTTATTTTTTTCTTCTTTGCCAACTCTGTTTTACAAACTTTGTGAAAAATGATAGGAAACCTATTTCATTTTTGTCCCCACCCTTTATTGACTCAGCTGTAGATTCTACTTCAATTTATAGCTCAGACCTGGCTTGAAGACCAAAGAGAAAGGTAAAGGCAAACTGCTAAACTCTCAAGGTTACTGTGGCTAAAGAGGAATCTCTGTGGAGGAAAGCTTGCTGTGGTGTTGATATATCAAGGGCAAGAGGGTGTGGAACAGGAACTGGCCTTGGCTTTCAGAATGTGTACATTTAGTAGCGTCCATTCAAAAAGAGTAAAAGGAAGGGTATGGAGAGGAGGAGGGGAAAGGAATTTTCTGAGGATTAGATAAGTTGCTAGAGACACCTGAATCCTATTAAATTTCAAAAAAAAACAGTCTTGGTTATCAAGAGGAATTTAAAAATATTTTGTAGAGGAAAATAGAAAGACCCAAATAATTCATAATTATAATTCAAGCAAAAGAATTTTCCAAAACTTGGTTTAACATTGAAGATATGCTCTTTTAGAATAAAATGAATTCCAGATTGGTGTACTTTACATAGGATACCTGTTACCCTTATTATATTTTGACTCCTTGAAAATGCTGAGTCAATGTGCAATAAAAGGTTTGAAAAAAAATCGGAAACCAACTGGAAATCCAGCAAGCTTGAAGTTCAGATTTCAAAATTCTTGATCTCAATCTAATTTTCCCAGAAAGCTGACCACATTCTATGGAAATCTTGTCATAGAAAGAGTTTTATAATTGAACAGTTTGTTTTAAATACTTCAAAAGAGGTGGAGAAACTTGCAAATACCTGAACTCAAATAAGTATTTCAACATTACCTCCTGAAGCTATGCTTCAATTTTATATCAGACTAACACTCTAAGTGGAACACTATCCTGGGAAATTATACGTGTCACTATAGGTTTTACAATGCTTTAATGGTCAGGTCACTGGTTTGCCTTAAACTTCTGCCTGAAGTAGATAAAGGCAAGGCAGCAAGCCACTTTTAAACTATTGTGGAGATATTCAACAGTACAGTAAAACAGTTCCTTAGATCTCTTGTTAGAGATCAGCTTTCAAAGTTTATAAGCAAGAAATGTGATAACATCAGTTTGTAATTTTGAATTTGAAAAAAAAGACTTTCTATTAACCTCAAAAGACTATATGGCTGCAGATGCACACTATGGTTGACACCATGTGAAGACTATGTCCACTGATTCTTATCACTGTCACATATTTTCAGCATGGCTTATTTTAAGGAAGGTGATGTGAAAGTAGATTTCTGATATATTTTCAAGGTAAAATAGGGTGAATTATCAGATCTGCTGCATAGTCTTTCCTATGTCAGCCAACTGCAATAATCATTAAGATGGCTGTTACAAAACCCTTGAGAGAAATTTTCACATAAAATTATATATCCTAGAATTAGGTATCATATCCAGTCACCTGTGAATTGTGCCAACCAATGGTGCACAGTTCAACCAACTTGATGATGTCAGGTATAAGCCAGATCATGCCACCCTATACCCACTCTGGAACCAACAGAACGTTTCAAAAAAGGATATCCTTCCCTCCTGAGTGTACTTGAGTTCTAGACACCTTCATGATCTATATCTAATGACCAACAACCCAAGGAATTGTGCAGCCTGAAGCCCTGGGATTAACTTTGGGTAGGTAAGTTCTTGGCACTACCTTGGAAAATTCAGTCAATCTTCTTGACCTGTTCTGTTCCTATTTCTCCTTCTGTGCCTTGACTTTATATCTAATTGGCATACTGCAGTGTCCTGCTGAGATGGCTTACATGGGGCCTACTTTTTTTCTTCATGTCAACTATACTCTTCTTGTCTCCTATAATTAAAATGTGACTCCAATTCTCATACCATATGTCAGATCACCTTCCCTAGTTAACAACTCAAACTACACTTGTCTTAGTGTTTGGCCACTGCAAAAAGCTCTCCAAACCTTGTCCCCAGCTCTTCTTCTCAGATAAGGCCCACTAACCCCAGAGATTGGTACCTGCCTATATTGGGATGCCATTTTTGCCATACTCCCTGAATTTTGAGTTTTGTAGGTTGTAGTCCCTTTGTTGAGGAAGAAGGATCTACAGATGGTCCTGCCTCCATTACTTCCTTCTACTAAGCTTAGTCCCTTCAGGGTCCTGGTTTCCACACTGGGTGTAACTCTCTTGGGAGCCATTCCTGATGGGCACTGGTTACAAATGAATATTCATTCCCACCTCACATATTCCTTCCCAGTATTTTCAAATATAAAGGCCACTTTACAGTGAAGAAATTACTCAAATCCCTCCTTGTGTAATTATAATTTTAACATTTTTAATTTTAACTTTTAAAAAAATTTTATTTATTTATTCATGAGACACACAGAGAGAAAGAGGAAGAGACATAGGCAGAGGGAGAAGCAGGCTCCCCATGGGGAGCCTGATGCAGGACTCGATCTCAGGACCCCGGGATCATGACCTGACCCAAAGGCAGATGTTCAACCACTGAGCAACCCAGGTGCCCCTAATTTTAACATTTTTAAATTGGGTAATAAAAAGTATCATTAGGAGTATTTTTAATTTAATTTATACTTTTTGGATATATTCTTGATATATCCATATCTTTGACAAATCATCCATGTTTGACTAAACTAGATAATGCATGTTATATCCAGCATGATACCTATACATAATAGTACAAAATAAACATTAGCTATGATTATTGTTGATGCTGTTCTTACTCTAAACATTAACTCACATAAGGCTACTACATGATCTCCCTGCTTCTAATCTTGTCCCTTTACAGCAGCAGCAGTGATCACCCTTAAACCTGAATCTGATAAGGTCATAAAACACAAATTTATTTAAGTTTTCCTACCAAGCCAAAAATAAAATACCAGCTTCTTGCCCGAACCGACAATGCCCTTCATGATCTGGCCCCTGCCTGACCTTCCAGCTTTCTTTCTGATCCTCAAATCAAGCTTCTAGCATCCACAGAACCATTGCCCTGGCTAATTTTCCACCCAGCAGACATTTCCTCTAGATCTACACATGGCTACCTCTTCTTCAGTCATCACATCTTGGTTCAAAGGACATCACTTCAGAAAGTACTTCACTTAGCCATCCAATTTAAATAGCCATGTAGTCCTCCCTATCACATTTCCTCCTTCTAATCCTCTGAGTAGCAATTTTATCTATTACTTCTATTGTTTATTCACTTATTTCCTGTCTTTACCCTCACCCCACCCCAAAAAAATATAAGCAGGGCACCTACCTACCTTATTAACCACAATATTCTTGAAGCATCTAATTTGTACATCTAGTATATTCAGCCTACAGACAACAAATAATATACATTATTGCAGATTCCTTACAATAAATCATTGGACTCACCCCACCTATGGCCTACTATATTCAATGATACTTCCTCTGAAATTGAGCAAGTCATAATCTTCACTCAACTCTTTTGAAATCGAAGGCAATGGTATCCATGTTCCAAACCTCTGTCAAGGTTTGTCAGTCAGTTCCTATGGCAAGGCTGCCAATGACTCTCTCCCACAGTGGGAGACCATTTGAGCTGCCTTTTCTCAGGCCCTTATCTTGCTATCACCAGGAATCACTGATTAAGTGCCTCAGTATGTAATTGAGAAGATATATACCATAAAAGTTGGTTCTCTAAATCCTAGAATTTTAGCTGCTTAAGTATCCACATCATGGTAAGTAGACTACTGTACCTCTAGTTACTGCAGTGAAAAAGAATGGGATACAAGGGAGACTGGAAGCTACCTTATGGAAGCAGAGATTTCTGAGTAAGAGTGAAGAGTCTTTTTTTTTTTTTTTTTTTTTTTTTTTTTTTTTTAAGAGTGAAGAGTCTTCCAGGGAACCTCCTCACCTAGTCGAATAGAGACTGAAGTCATGGAGTTCCTGTGCAAACCATGCCCAGGCATCTTACAGCAAATAAGTACTGTTTTCACATGAGGCAGATGCCTCTCCCCAATCCCCAGCCCCCATCTTGAGATAATTAACAGAGAAAACAAATTTTAAGAACAAAGAACATTATTCATAAAATGTGATTCACAATAAAAATGAATTATCCAATTGAAGATTGGCTGCTGCAGACATAAAGACTAAGAACTTGGCAATAGTGACTGCCAAAGAATGACAACAGAGACTGACAATTTGGCAATAGTGACTAATCCAATATGGACTGGCAAAAAATAGAGAAATAGAATGCAAACCAGAATGAAAGACAAGACATCTAAAAACATGAGGACATGGATGTTTGGGCAGTGTCTCTTCCAGTTCCACCAAAACATGAAACCACCTGTAGCTTTATACATATACATATGTTGTTTGTAGTCACTATATATATGCATAAATACTATGGTATGATAAATTGTTAGAGAACTGACTACATAGTTACTTCATTCTTGGATACAAACTGTACTAAAGAGGGGTGCCTGGCTGACAGTCAGTAGAAAATGGGACTCATAATCTTGGGGTTGTGAGTTCAAGCCCCACGAGGGGTGTAGAGATTACTTAAAAAAAAAAGGATGTACTAAAGAACACATCTTTTTATAATCACTAAGAGAAACAATTTTATTTTATTTTATTTTAGATTATTTATTTATTTATTTATTTATTTTGGCAACTTACAACCAACTTTTATTTTTTTTGTATATTTTTTTATTGTTGATTTGCCAACATATAGTATAACACCCATTCCTCATCCTGTCAAGCGTACCCCTCAGTGCCTGTCACCCAGCATCCAGTCCCACCGCCCACCTTCCCTTTCACTACCCCTTGTTTGTTTCCCAGAGGAAAGATGTAGTTTTAATCAAGAGGAAGCATTCTATATTTTTAGTCATTTATCCAGTAAAAGCAAAATAGTTTACAATCCCTATAGCAGGGTTCCTTGAGCCCCTTTAGGAGATGTTCCTTTAAAAAAAAAAAAAAAAAAAAAGCAAGAAAGAAAAGGGAAGAGTGGCTGTGTATGCTCACACTAGTTTTGAAAATACTGGTTTAAAACAATGTTAAAATGTTTATATTCAAATGTTTCAATAAGCTAAGGTACAAGATGTGTTTCCAAGGGTATAGGAAGCTACCACCAGATTACCATGGACTCCTTCCTTCAGGAAGTATCAATTAGCATCTAAAGAACATTATATGGGAAACAGTTCCACAGGAAATGGTGCCTAACAAGATTTGATGCTTGCTATAGTCCCATTAGGAGAAAAGAATGACAATAGAATTCTTAGACTTCCGCCTATGAAAGACTGTAAGAAAACAGAACTAGGATATCCCAGAAAGCTTTCCTAGAAAATCCCCTACAGGCTTTTGCTCATGGCTCTGTAGCTTGACCTTGGGCACATGACCAGAAACAGGTCAGGGGAAGCTAGAAGAGTGAGAGGTAGAATCCTCAGCATCCGAGGTAGAGGCAGATATAAGAAAGAGAGATTGGTAATGGTCTGGGGACTTCAGAGCTGTAGTGTGTGACACGAAGGGGAAGTATCTGACTTGCACTGCCAGATAGTAACATGTACTATATACAATTTCAACAGTACAGAAGGAAAAAAAAAAAAGCCAGAAACAGATTGGCTTAGTAATTACATTTAGCATAATATAATGTGCTTAGTATATTATAGAGATGATTTTCTAAGTCTTTAAAGAAGGTAAGATTTAGTCGGTAGATAATTTTGTGAAAAATGATTAGTTATAATACATACCATTAATTCCTACCTCAAATCATAATCAATATACATTCCAGATGGGCTTAAGAGTTAAATGTTAAAAAAAAAAAAAGACCTAGAACTAAAGATAGGCACAGATATCTTTTAAATTTATGAAACACAAAATACTAAGACAAAAAAAATACAAAGATAATAGATCAGAAAATTTGCCTTTAAAAAATAAAATTATATAAATCACAAAAAGCATACCAAACAACACTTTTTAAAAATGGGAAAACAGTTTCCAAAACTATGACAGATCACAAGTGGAAACATTAACATATCAAGAATTTCTACAAATAGGGAAAAGGAAATGAATAGACATCTTACAGGGGAAAGCTGTATAATACAAAATATTTTTTAAGAACTTCTGTAATGAACTAGGGGTGGTGGAAGGGGAGGAGGGAGAGGGGTGGGGGTGAATGGGTGATGGGCACTGAGGGGGGCACTTGACAGGATGAGCACTGGGTGTTATTCTGTATGTTGGCAAATTGAACACCAATAAAAAATAAATTTATTATTAAAAAAAGAACTTCTGTAATAGTAGTCAAAGAAACAAATTTAAATTCACTTACTAAAATATTAATATAAAATGTTTTAAATAAAAACTCTCAGTATTGTCATAAGTATGGTGACAGACACACTCATAATATCGAAGTAGGAAAGTAAAGTCTTGTAATCTTTCTGGAAGGCAATTTAGTCATATATTTAATGCTTTTGGCTCTGAAATTCTACTTCTAAGGAAATCATCCTAAGGAAACAATCAAATGGAAAAAGATACAAGAATGTTCATCGTAGCTTACTTTTTATTTATTTATTTATTTATTTATTTATTTATTTACTTTTATTGGAGTTCAATTTCCCAACATATACCATAACACCCGGTGCTCATCCTGCCAAGTGCCCCCCTCAGTGCCCATCACCCAGTCACCACAACCCCCTGCCCATATCCCCTTCCACTACCCCTTGTTCTTTTCCCAGATTAGGTGTCTCTCATGCTTTGTCACCCTCACTGATATTTTCAGTCATTCTCTCTCCCTTCCCTTTATTCCCTTTCACTAATTTTTATATTCCCCAAATGAATGAGAACATATGTTTGTCCTTTTTCGATTGACTTAATCACTCAGGACAATACCCTACAGATCCCTCCCCATCGAAGCAAGTAGTGGGTATAAGTCATATCTAATGGCTGAGGAACATTCCCTTGTATACATAAACCACATCTTCTTTATCCATTCATCATTCGATTGACAACGAGACTCCTTCCACAGTTTGGCTATTGTGGACATTGCAGCTATAAACATTAGGGTGCAGGTGTCCTGGCATTTCCTGCATCTGTATCTTTGGGGTAAATCCCCAGCAGTGCAATTGCTGGTTGGAGGGCAGATCTATTTTTAACTCTTTGAGGAACCTCCACACAGTTTTCCAGAGTGGCTGCATCAGTTCACATTCCCACCAACAGTGCAGGAGGGTTCCCCTTTCTCCGCATCCTCTCCAATATTTGTGGTTTCCTGCCTTGTTAATTTTCCCCATTCTCACTGGTGTGAGGTGGTATCTCATTGTGGTTTTGATTTGTATTTCCCTGTTGGCAAGTGATGCGGAGCATTTTCTCATGTACTTGTTGGCCATGTCTTTGTCTTCCTCTGTGAGATCTCTGTTCATGTCTTTTGCCCATTTCATGATTGAATAGTTGGTTTCTTTGGTGTTGAATTTAATAAGTTCTTTATAGATCTTGGATTCTAGCCCTTTATCTGATAGGTCATTTGCAAATATCTTCTCCCATTCTGTAGCTTGTCTTTCAGTTTTGTTAACTGTTTCTTTTGTTGTGCAGAAGGTTCTTATCTTGATGAAGTCTAATAATTCATTTTTGCTTTTGTTTCTCTTGCCTTCATGGATGTATCTTGCAAGAAGTTACTGTGGCCGAGTTCAAAAAGGGTGTTGCCTGTGTTCTCCTCCAGGATTTTGATGGAATCTTATCTCACATTTAGATCTTTCATCGATTTTGAGTTTATCTTTGTGTCTGGTGTAAGAAAATGGTCCAGTTTCATTCTTCTGCATGTGGCTGTCCAATTTTCTCAGCACCATTTATTGAAGAGACTGTCTTTTTTCCAGTGGATAGTCTTTCCTGCTTTGTCGAATATTAGTTGACCGCAGAGTTGAGGGCCCATTTCTGGATTCTCTATTCTGTTCCATTGATCTATGGGTCTGTTTTTGTGCCAGTACCACACTGTCTTTATGGCCACAGCTTTGTAGTACAAACTGAAATCCGGCATTGTGATGCCCCAAGCTCCAGTTTTCTTTTTTAATATTCCCCTGGCTATTCGGGGTCTTTTCTGATTCCACACAAATCTTAAGATGATTTGTTCCAACTCTCCGAAGAAAGTCCATGGTATTTTGATAGGGATTGCATTAAATACATAAATTGCCCTGAGTAGCATTGACATTTTCACAATAGTAATTCTTCTAATCCATGAGCATGGAATATTTTTTCATCTCTTTGTGTCTTCCTCAATTTCTTTCAGAAGTGTTCTGTAGTTTTTAGGGTATAGACCTTTACCTCTTTGGTTAGGTGTATTCCTAGGTATCTTATGCTTTTGGGTGCAATTGTAAATGGGATTGACTCCTTAATTTCTCTTTCTTCAGTCTCATTGTTAGTGTATAGAAATGCCACTGATTTCTGGGCATTGATTTTGTCTCCTGCCACACTGCCGAATTGCTGTATGAGTTCTAGAAATCTTGGGGTGGAGTTTTTTGGGTTTTCTAAGTACAGTATCATGTCATCTGTGAAGAGGGAGAGTTTGACTTCTTCTTTGCCAATTTGAATGCCTTTAATGTCTTTTTGTCGTCTGATTGCTGAGGCTAGGACTTCTAGTACTATGTTGAATAGCAGTGGTGAGAGTGGACATCCCTATCTTGTTGCTGATCTTAGGGGAAAGGCTCCCAGTGTTTCCCCATTGAGAGTGATATCTGCTGTGGGCATTTCATAGATGGCTTTCAAGATGCTGAGGAATGTTCCCTCTATCCCTACACTCTGAAGAGTTGTGATCAGGAATGGATGCTGTATTTTGCCAAATGCTTTCTCTGTAACAATTGAGAGGATCATATGGTTCTTGTTTTTTCTCTTGCTGATATGATCAATCACATTGATTGCTTTACAAGTGTTGAACCAGCCTTGCATCCCGGGGATAAATCCCACTTTGTTGTGGTGAATAATCTTCCTAATGTATTGTTGGATCCTATTGGCTAGTATCATTTTTTTTTTTATTGGCTAGTATCTTGTTGAGAATTTTTGCATCCATGTTCATCAGGAATATTGATCTATATTTCTCCTTTTGGTGGGGTCTTTGTCTGGTTTTGGAATGAAGGTGATGCTGGCCTCATTGAAGGAGTTTGGAAGTACTCCATCTCTTTCTATCTTTCTGAACAGCTTACTAGATAGGTATGGTTTCTTCTTTAAACGTTTGATAGAATTTCCCTGGAAGGCATCTGGCCCTGGACTTTTGTGTCTTGGGAAGTTTTTGATGACTGCTTCAATTTGTTCCCCAGTTATTGGCCTTTTCAGGTGTTATATTTCTTCCTGATCCAGTTTTGGTAGTTTTTGGTTTTCTGGAAATGTGTCCATTTCTTCTAGATTGCCTAATTTATTGGCATAAAGCTGCTCATAATAAGTTTTTAAGATCGTTTGTATTTCCTTGGTATTGGTGGTGATCTCTCCTTTCTCATTCATGATTTTATTAATTTGAGTCTTCTCTCCTTTCTCTTTAATAAGGCTGGCTAATGGTTTATCTATTGTATTAATTCTTTCAAAAGAACCAACTGCTGGTTTTGTTAATCTGTTCCACAGTTCTTCTGGTCTCTATTTCATTGAGTTCTGATCAAATCTTTGTTAACTCTCTTCTTCTGCTGGATGTAGGATCTATTTGCTGTTTTTTTCTCCAGCTCCTTTAGGTGCAAGGTTAGCTTTTGTATTTGAGTTCTTTCCAGTTTTTGGATGGATGCTTGTATTGCGATGTATTTCCCCCTCAGGACTGCTTTTGCTGTATCCCAAAGATTTTGAACAGTTGTACCTTCATTCTTATTAGTTTCCATGAATCTTTTTAATTCTTCCCTAATTTCCTGGTTGACCCTTTCATCTTTTAGCAGGATGGTCCTTAACCTCCACGTGTTTGAAATCCTTCCAAATTTCTTCTTGTGATTTAGTTCTAATTCCAAAGCATTGTGGTCTGAAAATATGCAGGGGACGATCCCAATCTTTTGGTATCAGTTCACACCTGATTTTGTGACCCAGTATGTGGTCTATTCTGCAGAAGGTTCCATGTGCACTTGAGAAGAATGTGTATTCAGTTGTGTTTAGATCTAAAGTTCTGTAAATATCTTGAAATCCATCTGATCCAGTGTATCATTTACAGCTATTGTTTCTTTGGAGATGTTGTGTTTAGAAGGTCTGTCTATTGTAGTAAGTGCTACATGGAAGTCACCAAGTATAAGTGTATTATTATCTAAGTATGTCTTAACTTTGGTTATTAATTGATTGGTATACTTGGCAGCTCCCTAATTTGGGCATAAATATGCATGATTGTTAGGTCTTCTTGTCGGATAGACCCTTTAAGTATGATATAGTATTCCTCTTCATCTCTTATTACACTCTTTGGGATAAACTTTAATTTATCTGATATAAGGATAGCTACCCCTGCTTTCTTTGAGGACCATTTGAATGGTAAATGGTTCTCCAACCTTTTATTTTCAGGCTATTGGTGTCCTTAGGTCTAAAATGAGTCTCTTGTAGACAGCAAATAGGTGGGTCTTGCTTCGGTATCCAGTCGGAAACCCTGCCTGCGCCTTTTGATGGGGTCATTAAGCCCATTCACGTTCAGAGTTACTATTGAAAGATATGAATTTAGTGTCATCATGATACCTATTCAGTCCCTGTTTTTGTGGATTGTTTCCTTGGACTTCCTCTTTCTTTTACGGAGTCTCCCTTGATATTTCTTGCAGAGCTGGTTTGGTGGTTACATATTCTCTGTTTCTGCCTATCTTGGAAGCTCTTTATCTCTCCTTCTATTCTGAATGAGAGCCTTGCTGGATAAAGTATTCTTGGCTGCAGGTTCTTCTCATTTAGGACCCTGAATATATCCTGCCAGCCCTTTCTGGCCTGCCAAGTCTCTGTGAACAGGTCTGCTCTTATCCTAATGCTTCTCCCCATAAAAGTTAGGGATTTCTTGTCTCTTGCTGCTTTAAGGATCTTCTCTTTATCTTTGGAATTTGCAAGTTTCACTATTAAATGTCTAGGTGTTGAACTGTTTTTATTGATTTTAGGGGGAAAATCTCTCTATCTCCTGGATCTGAATGCCTGTTTCCCTTCCCAAGTTAGGGAAGGTCTCAGCTATGATTTGTTCAAATACATGTTCTGTACCTCTGTCCCTTTCAGCGCCCTCAGGAACCCCAATTAAACGTAGATTTTTCCTTCTGAGGCTGTCATTTATTTCCCTTAACCTATCCTCATGATCTTTAAATTGTTTTTCTCTTTTTTCCTCAGTTTCCCTCCTTGCCATCAACTTGTGTTCTATGTCACTCACTCGTTCTTCTACCTTGTTAACCCTCATCGTTAGGACCTGCAGTTTGGATTGCATCTCATTTAATTGATTTTTAATTTCAATCTGATTAGATCTGAATTCTGCAGTCATGAAGTCTCTTGAATCCTTTATACTTTTTTCTAGAGCCACCAGTAGCTTTATAATTGTGCTTCTGAATTGGCCTTCTGACACTAAATGTAATCCAAATTTTGTAACTCTGTGGGAGAGTGGACTGTTTCTGATTCTTTCTTTTGAGGTGAGTTTTTCCTTCTAGTCATTTTGCTCAGTGCAGAGTAGCCAAAAACAGGTTGTACTGGAAAAAAGAGAAAAAGAGAGAGGAAAAAAATGAAAAAAAAAAAAAAAAAAAACAAGGAGGAGGAACAAACAGAAAACAATAAACAGAATCAAAGGAGTATCCTTTGATTCTATATACTATAAATCCCTGGACTTCCCCTGGAACTTTCCAGCACTGCTTGGTCAATAACTTGCTTTCCCCTGTCCTTCTAGCTGGTCTTCTGGGTGAGGAGCCTGCTGTGCTGAATCTCAGGTGTGTGCACGTGGGGGAGCTGCCCAGCCCCCTGCCAGGTACACTGCTCAGTGGGAGCTGTTTATCCTGTGAGGCTCCTGCTCAGTCCCAGGCACAGGGTGACACCAGGAGCAACAGCAGGGCGGCGCCCAGCTCTCCAGCCCTGGAGTCAGCTCCCGCAGTAACTACCACAGTCTCCCAGTCCGCAGCGGCCTGGATGCTCCGGGGGCAGAGGGCGCCGATCTACACCCCTTGGGGCCGCCCGGGCAGCAGGAGCGTCCTTGCTGTCCTGTGTCCTCCCAGCCTCTGCCTGTACAGGGGGGAGCCCCGGATATTAGGCTGTATCCCCCAGCACCCTGGGCTCCGGGGCCTGCACCGCTGGAATTGTGCTCCCAGGGCCGCTGCAGCCCCTTCCGCGTGGAGCCGCCACCTGAGCCGCAGCTGGAGCTGCTCCCAGGGCTGTGGGGGCCCGCGCTCCAGGCGGTTAGGGATCACTCGGCCCTGGGGCGCAGGTCCTCTGTTAGTGCCCCTTGGAGCCTGAGGGCATCCCTGCCCCTCCTGGGATCCTGCCAGAGCTCCCTGCAAGCACCTTTCCATCCGGGAAGATTGGTGAAGCTCCTGCTTCTCCGGGACTGGGCTTTCCTGTCCTGGGGGCACTCACCACGTTGCCTTAGCCTGGGTCCTCGCTGGGGCCCCTCCCCCTTGGATGCTTTTTTATTTCTTTTTTTTCCGTCTTCCTACCTTGATAGTAGTGCAAACTCTTTTCACTGTAGCATTCCAGCTGTTCTCTCTTTAAATCTCAGGCCAAATTCGTAGGTTTTCAGGATGATTTTAAAGTTATCTGGATAAATTGGTGGGGACAGGTGACTTGGGGACCCTACTCTTCCGCCATCTTGCCCCACCTCCCCCATACCTTAATTTTTAATGACAAAAATGGAAAGTACCATATCTAACATTATATTAATCATGCCTGTTGTGATAATAATAATGGATTATTTTATTATAATGTAATAATAATGGCTAAATACTCATTACTACTAAAAATTAATTATTAATACTTTATAATGCCTTACTTTATTATTATAATGATAATAAAACTTACTTTGTGTCAGTAATCATTGTTTTGATAAATACAGATTAATCCATTTAATCATTACAGCAAGCCTATAAACTTTGTATTATTATTTTTATCTCATTTTAGAAGTAAGAGAATGGAGATACTGAGAGGTTAAGTAACATGCCAAAGGCACCCAGCTGGCAAGCAGTAGAGCTGGGATTCAAACCCAGACAGTCTGATTCCAGAATCCATGGTCTTAATGCTACACATATTACCTCCCAAATCTATCCATACAGTGGAACATGGGAAAGTCATTAAAATGTTTTCAAATACTCTTTAATGATTAGGTGGATAAATTTACATATGGCATTATCCTAATTATTCTAATTTAGTTAAATATATATGAATAGAAACAGTTAGAAAGAAAAATATGGAAAGGCCAAAGTAATTATTCTTGCCTATTAAGAAAGTGGTAAGTCATTTTCATTTTTTTCTTTTTACTTTTTGTGTGTTTATAAAGTTCTAACAAAGACATGTATTATTTTTATAATCAGAGAAGAATACATATTGTCTTTTAAAAGAGAATTAAAAAATTGGTACATAATTAGAAGAACTGACATCTTCTTGCTTTATCTATGCAATTGTGTTTTCTATATGCACAGCAATGTGAGAGCTGTGGCTCTGTCTTTAAAGCTGCCAAAGTTATAGAATTCCTTCCCCATTTGTGTATCTGAAGTGTTACCTTTACACATTCTTCACTGCAATGCTAAAGATATCCCTCAATGGCACCATAGTATTACTAAAACAAAAAAAGTTTTAAAACTTCCAAGTCCACCTCCTGAGAATAAGAAAAAGATACATGAAGAGAAAGTGATTCATTTTTTTTTCTTTTGTTTTTTTGGTGGGCTTTTTTTCCCCCAGGACATTAAAACATTCCCAGCTATAGCCACTGATATGCTTCTTTCAACCATAACCTATTACTTACCATGTCAAAACAGACAAACAAACAAAACAAAGCAACAACAACAACAAAAAACACCAAAAACTAGTCTCTTGAGTTTGTTTCATGGAATTTAGATACAACTTGGGTTTCTAAATTAATTGAAAAATCTTACTGCATAAATTATGCTTTTCTTTGAAGCCCAAGACTAATCAAGGCAAAAGAAACACACACATGTACATATAAACTACCTCACTATCTATAAACATTGATAACACTTTTACATGTATTATCTCACCTTAGCCTCACAACATCACTTTGAGTCAATAAAAATGTAGATCCTTAGGCCTTGAGGAGGCTTTCAAAATAAAGTTAAATTATTATTCACTTATAAAAAAAATCCTGAAGTATTAAAGCTATTCACATACCACAGTTTCAAAGGTTCAAAGCTGACCATGAGTAATAAGAAGCAATGCACAAGTAAATGAATGCGGCAATTATGGTTAAGACAGATTGCTATTGGGGTTCTGGCTAAGAAATCTGCAATAAAGTGCTAGTAATCCTCGAATGATTTTCTTATCCTGCTGGGGGGATTTTTAGAATATATCCTGAATGCAAATTATTTGTTTATTTTTTTCAGGAGCTCTTTTTGTCCTTGATCTTGTCAAACCCCACTTCCCTTAAAACCACCCTAGACCACCAGACAGGAGTTTTTTGTTTTGTTTTGTTTTAAAGATTTTATTTATTTATTCATTAGAGACACACACACACACACAGAGGCAGACACATAGGCAGAGGGAGAAGCAAGCTTCATGCAGGGAGCCCCATGTGGGACTCCATCCCTGGACCCTGGGATCATGCCCTGAGCCAAAGGCAGATGTTCAGCCACTGAACCACCCAGGCATCCCCCCAGACAGGAGTTTTTAATCCATAAACGAGTTAATAGGATTGGAGATCTGAGGCCCCAGATATGACCATACCACCAAGAAAAGGTATGAGTTTCAATAAATGAGCTGCTCACAGCCTTCAGTTTGCCCAGTTAGCAAAACAGAAACAATAATGCTAATTTTAACTTCATACTTGACTGGGAATACAGATGGTGGCTTAAAGTTTCTCTCTGCTCACACCTAAAAAGAAAGACCTAGTTAGGTAAATAAATTAGGGATTCCAGGCTTGCTGTGAGCCCAGATCTAATTTGAGTACTTTCTTCTCTGAAATTTCAATGGTTTCCCTATTCTATGAGAATAAAATCCAAACCACCTGTTCTGAAAGAACCTCCACAATCTAACCTTTTTCTTCTTTCCCAAATCAACCTACCTATCCTTATGTAACATACCCAACTCCCATAATGCATCCCACTGCATTCTACACCTTTGCTCATGGTGCCCTCTCCCAGGTGCATCCTTCTGGTTACCTCCACGGCTTGAAGTTAACAAAAGTAACTGTGATCATTAGGTTAGGCCCTCCTTTCTTCCAGGCAGTGTTCTAAGTGCTTCACATCTATCATCCCATGTGAACCTTGCAAACAATCCTGTGTTGTTACTCTTATCATTATTGCTTCTATAGAAAATGAGAAAAATAAGGCACACGAAACTTGAAGATGTCACCTTTAATCCAATCTACACAAGTTTGGGTGTTTCTTGTTTTAAGTTATACTCATTAAATTACTTACTTCTGTTATTTATCATTTATACCTATTTCAGGCCATTATCATGACCTATGGCACCTGGAATGTAAGAAGAGGTGTCTCCCTAAGTGAGGTCATGGCACCTCTGGGGTTCCTCAGAGGGGCCCCTTTCAGGGGTTCTTTAGATCAAAAAAATTTGATAATAGTACTAAGATTGGGATACATGGTGGCTCAGCAGTTTAGCATCTGCCTTTGGCTAAGGTCGTGATGCCAGGGTCCTGGTATTGAGTCTTTCTTTGGGCTCTCTAAGGGGGGCTTGCTTCTCCCTCTACCTATGTCTCTGTTTCTTCCTGTCTCTCATGAATAAATAAATAATATCTTTAAAAAATGATACTAAGACTTGAACTGCATCTATGGTATGCAGTATCACACATAGACATAAAAATTGCAGAAACAGATCCAAGAATACTGCCATATTCTCTTAACCCAAGCATTTATTTTACTTTTTAATTTTTCTTTTGAATATTTCTTTATTGGAGTTGGATTTGCCAATATATACTATAACACCCAGTGCTTATCCTGGAAAGTGCCTCCCTCAGTGCCCATCACCCAGTCATCTCATCCGCCACCCACCTGCCTTCCACTAACTCTTGTTCGTTTCCCAGAGTTAGAGGCCTCTCATGTTATGTCATCCTCTCTGATATTTCCCACTCATTTTCTCTCCTTTCCCCTTAATTCCTTTCACTATTTTTTATTCCCCAAATGAATGAAACCATATGTTTGTCCTTCTCCGATTGACTTACTTCACTCAGCATAATACCCTCCAATCCTATAGACATTAGAGCAAATGGTGGTTATTCATCATTTCTAATGACTAATATTCCATGGTACATATATGGACCAATTCATCTTTCGATGGACACCGAGGCTCCTTCCATAGTTTGGCTACTGTGGACATTGCTGCTATAAACATTGATATAAAGTGTCTCAGTTTTTTACTGAATCTGTATCTTTGGGGTAAATCCCCAACAGTGCAATTGCTGAGTCATAGGGTAGTTCTATTTTTAACTCTTTGAGGAACTTCCACACAGTTTTCCAGAGTGGTTGTACCAGTTCACATTCCCACCAACAGTGTAAGAGGGTTCCCCTTTCTCCGCATCCTCTCCAATATTTGTGGTTTCCTGCCTTGTTAATTTTCCCCATTCTCACTGGTGTGAGGTGGTATCTCATTGTGGTTTTGATTTGTATTTCCCTGTTGGCCAGTGATGCGGAGCATTTTCTCATGTACTTGTTGGCCATGTCTATGTCTTCCTCTGTGAGATCTCTGTTCATGTCTTTTGCCCATTTCATGATTGGATAGTTCGTTGCTTTGCTATTGAATTTAATAAGTTCTTTATAGATCTTGGATTCTAGCCCTTTATCTGATAGGTCATTTGCAAATATTTTCTCCCATTCTGTAGGCTGTCTTTTAGTTTTTTCAACTGTTTCTTTTGCTGTGCAGAAGTTTTTGATCTTGATGAAGTCCCAAGAGTTCACTTTCGCTTTTGTTTCCCTTGCCTTCATAGCTGTATCTTGAAAGAACTTGGTGTGGCCAAGTTCAAAAAGGGGGTTGCTTGTGTTCTCCTCCAGGATTTTGATGGATTCATGTCTCATATTCAGATCTTTCATCCATTTTGAGTTTATCTTTGTGTCTGATGTAAGAGTTTCATTCTTCTGCATGTGGCTGTCCAATTTTCCCAGCACCATTTACTGAAGAGACTGTCATTTTCCAGTGGATAGTCTTTCCTGCTTTGCCAAATATTAGTTGACCATAGAGTGAGGGCCCATTTCTGGGTTCTCTCTTCTGTTCCATTGATCTATGGGTCTGTTTTTGTGCCAGTACCACACTGTTTTGATGATCACAGCATTGTAGTACAACTTGAAATCTGGCATTGTGATGCCCACAGCTCTGGTTTTCATTTTCAATATTCCCCTGGCTATTCAGGGTCTATTCTGATTCCACACAAATCTTAAGATGATTTGTTCCAACTCTCTGAAGAAAGTCCATGGTACTTTGATAAGGATTGCATTGAATGTGTACATTGCCCTGGATAGCATAGACATTTTTACAATAGTAATTCTTCCAATCCATGAGCATGGAATATTTTTCCATCTCTTTGTGTCTTCCTCAATTTCTTTCAGAAGTGTTCTGTAGTTTTTAGGGCATAGATCCTTTACCTCTTTGGTTAGGTTTATTCCTGGGTCTCTTATGTTTTTGGGTGCAGTTTTAAATGGCATTGACTTCTTAATTTCTCTTTCTTCAGTCTCATTGTTAGTGTATAGAAATGCCACTGATTTCTGGGCATTGATTTTGTATCCTGCCACATTGCCGAATTGCTGTATAAGTTCTAGCAATCTTGGGGTGGAGTCTTTTGGGTTTTCTAAGTACAGTATCAGGTCATCAGTGAAGAGGGAGAGTTTGACTTCTTCTTTGCCAATATGCATGCCTTTTATTTCTTTTTGTTGACTGATTGCTGAGGCTAGGACATCTAGTACTATGTTGAATAGCAGTGGTGAGAGTGGACATCCCTGTAGTGTTCCTGATCTTAGGGGGAAGTCTCTCAGTGTTTCCCCATTAAGAATGATATTTGCTGTGGGCTTTTCATAGATGGCTTTTAAGATGCTGAGGAATGTTCCCTCTATCCCTATACTCTGAAGAGTTTTTGTCAGGAATGAATGCTGTATTTTGTCAAATCCTTTCTCTCTATCAATTGAGAGGATCATATGGTTCTTGTTTTTTATCTTGCTGATATGATCTATCATGTTAATTGTTTTACGAGTGTTGAACCAGCCTTGCATCCCAGGGATAAATCCCACTTTGTTGTGGTGAATAATCTTCCTAATGTATTGTTGGATCCTATTGGCTAGTATCTTGTTGAGAATTTTTACATCCATGTTCTTCAGGGATATTGGTCTATAATTCTCCTTTTTGGGGGGGTCTTTGTCTGGTTTTGGAATTAAGGTGATGCTGGCCTCATAAAACGAGTTTGGAAGTATTCCGTCCATTTCTATCTTTAGGAAATGCTTTAGTAGAATAGGTATTGTTCTTTAAACGTTTGACAGAATTCCCCCGGGAAGTCATCTGGCCCTGGACTTTTATGTCTTGGGAGGTTTGTGATGACTGCTTCAAATTCCTCCCTGGTAATTGGCCTGTTCAGGTTTTCTATTTCTTCCTGTACCATTTTGGTAGTTTGTGGTTTTCCAGAAATGCGTCCATTTCTTCTAGATTACCTAATTGGTGGGCATACAGCTGCTCATAAAACATTTTTAAAATCATTTGTATATCCTTGGTATTGGTTTTGATCTCTCCTTTTCATTTGTGAATTTATTAATTTGAGTCTTCTCTCCTTTCTTTTTAATAAGGCTGGCTAATGGTTTATCTATCTTATGAATTCTTTCAAATAAGCAACTCCTGGTTTTGTTGATCTCTTCTACATTTCTTCTACTCTATTTCATTGAATTCTGCTCAAATCTTTATTAACTCTCTTCTTCTGCTTGGTGTAGATTTTATCTGCTGTTCTTTCTCCAGTTTCTTTAGGTGCAGGGTTATCTTGTGTATTTCAGTTATTCCCAATTTTTTGATGGATGCTCATATTGCAATGGATTTCCCTCTTAGGATGACTTTTGCTGTATCCCAAAGATTTTGAATGAGTGTATCTTCATTTTCATTAGTTTCCATGAATCTTTTCAATTTTTCTCTAATATCCTGGTTGACCTATTCATCTTTCAGCAGGATGCTCTTTAACCTCCACGTGTTTGAGTTTCTTCCTAATTTCTTCTTGTGATTGCGTTCTAGTTTCAAAGCATTGTGGTCTGAAAATATACATGGGACAATCCCAATCTTTTGGTATTAGTTGAGACCTGATTTGTTACCCAGTATGTGGTCTATTCTGGAGAAGGTTCCATGTGCACTTGAGAAGAATGTGTATTCAGTTGTGTTCGAATGCAAAGTTCTATATATATGTGTGTGAAATCCATCTGTCCAGTGTATCATTAAAGCCCTTGTTTCTTTGGAGATGTTGTGGTTAGAATATCTGTCATTTGTAGAAAGTGCCGTGTTGAAGTTGCCTACTATTAGTGTATTATTATCTATGTATGTCTTTCTTTGGTTATTAATTGATTGATATACTTGGCAGCTCCCACATTAGGGGTATAAATATTCATGATTGTTATGTCCTCTTGTTGGGTAGACCCTTTAAGTATGATATAGTGTCCCTCTTCATCTCTTACTACAGTCTTTGGGATAAACTTATCTGATATGAGGATTGCTACCCCAGCTTTCTTATGAGAACCATTTGAATGGCAAATGGTTCTGCAATCTTTAATTTTCAGGCTGGAGGTTTCCTTAGGTCTCAAATGAGTCTCTTATAGACAGCAAATAGGTGGGTCTTGCTTTTGTGTCCAGTCTGAACCCCTGCATCTTTTGATGGGATCATTTAGCTTATTCATGTTCAAAGTTACTATTGAAAGATATGAATTTAGTGTCATTGTAATACCTATTCAGTCCCTGTTTTTGTGGATTATTTTTTTGGCTTTCTTCTTTCTTTTACAGGGTCCCCCTTAATATTTCTTGCAGAATTTGTTTTGTGGTCACATATTCTCTCAGTTTCTGCCTATCTTGGAAGCTCTTTATCTCTCCTTCTATTCTGAAGGAGAGCCTTGCTGGATAAAGTATTCTCGGCTACATGTTCTTCTCATTTAGGACCCTGAATATATCTTGCCATCCCTTTCTGGCCTGGCAGGTCTCTGTGGAGAGGTCTGTTGTTAATCTAATATTTCTCCCCATATAAGTTAAGGATCTCTTGTCTCTTGCTGCTTTAAAAATTTTCTCTTTTTCTTCGGAATTTACAAGTTTCACTATTAAACGTTGAGGAGGTGAATGATTTTTATTGATTTTGGAGGGGGGGACCTCTCTATCTCCTGGATCTAAGTGTCTATTTCCCTCCCCAAATTAGGGAAATTCTCAGCTATGATTTGTTCCATTATGCTTTCTGGCCCTCTGGCCCTCCCAGCACTTCTGGAAACCCAATTATATGTAGTTTTTCCTTCTCAGGCTATCATTTATTTCTCTTAACCTTTCCTCATGGTCTTTTAATTGTTTTTCTCTTTTTTCCTCAGCTTCCTTCCTTGCCATCAATTTGACTTCTATGTCACTCACTCTTCTACCTCATTAACTCTTGTCGTTAGGACCTCCAGTTTGAAATGCAGGTCATTTAATTGATTTTTAATTTTGACCTGATTAGATCTGAGTTCTGTAGTCCTGAAGTCTCTTGATTCCTTCATGCCTTTTTGCAGAGCCAAACATAGCTTTATAACAGTGTTTCTGAATTGGCCCTCTGACTTCAAATTGTATTCCAAATTCTGTAACTCTGTGACAGAGAGTACTGTTTCTGATTCTTTCTTTTGTGGTAAGTTCATCTTTCTACTCATTTTGCTCAGTGCAGAGTGGCTGTACGAGGCGGGGCAAGATGGTGGAAGAGTAGGATCCCCAAGTCACCTGTCCCCACCAACTTACCTAGATAACATTCAAATCATCCTGAAAACATAGGAATTTGGCCTGAGATTTAAAGAGAGAACAGCTGGAATGCTACAGTGAGAAGAGTGGGCTGAGTCAAGGATATCAACCACGACCTAAGTAAATTTCACCCTAGATGATTCTGCCCAGGTCAGAGACCAGAAATTGAAAACAAAGATCGGGGGAGCCCGGGTGGCTCAGCAGTTTAGTGCCGCCTTCAGCCCAGGGCCTAACCCTGGAGACCCGGGATGAGTCCCACCTGAGGCTCCCTGCATGGAGCCTGCTTCTCCCTCTGCCTGTGTCTCTGCCTCTCTCTCTCTCTCTCTCTGTCTCCCCCTCCCTATCTCTCTCTTTCTGTATCTCTTATGAATAATAAATAAAATCTTTAAAAAAAAAAAGAAAACAAAGATCAGAAGAAAATAAAGCAAAAGGACTAGTAAATCGAAAACAAATTTTGAAACAAAGTAGTAAAAAATAAAAGGCCAAGAATCTCAAAGAAGAGAAAAAAACAAAAAGAAAAGAGAGTAAAGGAAGAGAAAAAAGCAAAAGTAAAGAGAAAAAAAGAAAAGGAGAAGAAAAAGAAAATAAAAAAGGTTGGGGGGACTAAGGTGGTAGTGACGAAGTTGTAGTGGAGGGAGAATGTTGTGTACCTGAGGGGTCCTAGAGGGTGATCCTCTTGTTTCTGAGTATATTAAGTTATGTATGTTAGAAGATGCTCAGTCCCAAATTTATATAAAGCAGAAATACTTGTAGAGAGGCCCACCATTGACCACCAAAACATAAATGAGATAAAAGTGGGGGGCAGAAAGGGAAGGAGGAATCTCACATAATGAACCGGCACCGTATATCACTTGGTTCTGGGTGAATGCTGGTCATGTTTTAGAAGGTATTAACTTCTGCCATTGTAGGACAAAATGAGACAGAGAAAACAAAAAACAGGGAAGAAAAAAAAAAAAAAAACATATCTTGTATATCTCCCAAAATTAAGTTGGTATGTTGAAGGGAATCTAGAAGTGGAAAATATTAGGGCCTGTAATTGTAGAAATATGAAAGCCAAAATGGTAGTATCTTAAAAATGAAGAGGTGGTATAATATTGTAGTTAAGGTGCGAAAAAATAAAAAAATTGGAAATTTACAGTCTGATATAAAAACAAGCTGTACTGTAAAAAGGAAGAAAAAAATAGGAGGGGTACCCTCTAGTTCTATATACTGTAAATCCCTGGACTTACCCTGGAGCTTTCCAGCACTGCTTGGTCAAGAACTTGCTCTTCCCCTGTTCTTCCAGCTGGTCTTTGTGCTGCTTCTCAGGTGTGTGTACCTGGGGGAGCTGCCCCGCCTGCTGCCAGGAGCCGGGCTCAGTAGGAGCTGGCCCTTGTTTCCTGGTGGCACCGCCTCTCCCAGACACAAGGTGAGACAAGGAGGAACAACAACACTGGCATTGGCCAGGTCTCTAGCTCTGGAGTCAGTTCCCACAGTAACTACCGCAGTCTCCCAGTCCGCACTGTCCTGGATGCTCCAGGTGCAGCAAGGAGCGCTGATCTGCACAGTTTGGGGGTGCCCGGTGGCAGGAGAGTCCTTGTTGTCCTGTGCCCTCTCCACCTCCGCCTGTCCTGGGGGAGCACAGGGCGCCGGCTGTGTCTCCAGGCGCCCTGGGATCCGGGGCCCTGGAGCCGGGGTTCCAGAAGGCAGCAGGGCGCAACCCCTCTGACCTGAGTCCCACCTCACCTACCGGCTTCTCCCTGATGCCCGGCCAGGTGAGCGGTCCAGCCCTTTACAGATTGGCCCATAGTCTGTGGTGTGCTTTCCCTGGGGCACACTTCCTCTATTAGTGACTCTGGAATACTGGAGGTTTCACTGCCCCTCCTGGGATTCTGCTCGATTTCCTGCTGTGCGCCTTTCTGTCCGAGAAGAATCCAATGCAGATTTTAAGTTCCTGCTTCTCCGGGGCTGGCTTTCCTGTCCTGGAGCCTTGCCAACCCGCTTTTGCCTGGCTCCTCGCGGGGCCTCTCCCCCACTTGATTCTTTTTTACTTTTTTTTTTTTTTTTTTTCTGCCTCCTACCTTGTTAGAAGTGAAAATCCTTCTCTCTGTATCATTTGGCTGTTCTCTCTTTAAATCTCTGGTCAAATTCGTAGGTTTTCAGGATGGTCTGAAAGTTATCTAGGTAAGTTAGGGGGGCCAGGTGAGTTGAGGACCCTACTCCTCTGTCATGTGCCCAAGAATCAAAGTTAACTAATTTTTATATCTGTTAGGTCTACCCACTGTATGGGTAAGAATAGCCAGAACTTGCACTAATGATCCCTATGATGAACATTTTAGAATAATCTGGGTGTAGTCAAGGCTGTGAACTCCAACACCTGTAAGGAAACTAACTCCAAAAAGGGAGTTCCCTTTACAGGATATGGAAACAAGCCCAGAGCTTTCATAGTCAATGATGACACTGATCCCACTGCAGGGGAGCATTATGTCCTTCCATACTCCTACAGCTGAATATTAAAGCTCCAGCACAGGGTTCTGGACCTCACTTTGAAAGGAGCCCCCTTCCAGGATCTAGTCTCTATAATGAGCTAGGCAGCTACAGAAGACAGACTGAGAGCATCCCTATTTACAGGGCGGCTAATGGACCACTGTAGGTATCTATTTAAGTACTATTGCCTTTAACCTCTATCTAGAAGGAAGCTTTAATTTTGATAAAGTAAGTTAATATTGAGTAATTCTTTTTATGTTGAATAATCCTATAATAAATAGAAGTAATTTGAAAAGGGTCTCTGGTCAGTTTGTGCTTGTTATGTGGGAACCAGTGAAATTAATATAGTGTGGTTCATGGTAAAGCTGAGGCTCCTATAGCTTTGAAATACCCAAGGCTTTTCAACTAGACTTGCCCAAAGTCATATGTGTGGCAGAGCACATACTAAAACTCAGATTATTTGCTTCGCAGCTCAGCTGTTTCTCTATTTCATCACACTGCATCCAGTAAAAATATTTCCTTACTACTAAGAACAAATTACATAACTTAAAAATGCATATTTTTTATTGGAATTCAGTGAGTGAAAATATTTTCTAGAAGACAAATACTTAGGGCTCTTCTATGATTCTTTCATTATAGGCATCCAAATTTTATTATATATGTAAAAAGCTTTCACCAAAATATGAAAACTAAGTAAAATTTAAAATTGTTTTTGACAAATCTAATCAGAGCCTCAATGGCAAAAAATGAGTGAGCCAAATAGTGAAAAATACTAGTATTAGGGTGCCTGGATGGTTCAGTTGGTTAAATGTCTGCCTTTGCTCAGGTCATGATCCCGGGGTCCTGGGATCAAGCTTCATGTCAGGCTCCCTGCTCAGTGGGGAGTCTGCTTCTCCTTCTCCCTCTGCCATTCCTCACACCCTCACCCCACCCCTCTCTCTCTCTCTCTCTCTCTCTCTCAAATAAATAAATAAAAACCTTTTATTTTTTTTTTTTTTTTTTTTTTTTTTTTTTTTTTTTTTTTTTTTTTTTTTTTTTAAAAACCTTTTATTTTTTTTAAAGAATTTTTATTTATTTATTAAAGATACAGAGAAAGAGAGAGAGAGAGAGAGAGAGAGAGAGAGAGAGAAGCAGGTTCCATGCAGGGAGCCCGATGTGGGACTCGATCCCAGGTCTCCAGGACCACACCCTGGGCTGAAGGTAGCACCAAACTGCTGAGCCACCAGGGTTGCCCAAATAAAAGCCTTTTAAAAAAGAAAAATACAGTATTGCCTTTTACATAAAACCATACTTCCTTGATTCTAAGTTACATTTTAATGTCTTGCAATCAGAATGTCTTAAAATCAGTTCATTCACCATCACACACCAAAACATATTTAAATCAATGATAAATCTTACAATCACTATAAAGTTTATAATCTGCTAAGCCAACCATCAAATAATTAAAGCTTCATATCTGAGATCCTGGGCAAGTCCATGAATTTAAGATTTTTTTAATCCTGTAGCTTCAGACACAGAGTTTACACTTCTCATTGTTCTTTGTATTAATCATTATTCTCAGGCAATGCTCCCCCTAGTCAATGACGGAAGCTGAGGTAGTCAATGTAGAACGTATCTCACATGTTTCTCCACCACCGTCTTTTTTTTTTCTTTCCAGTCATAATTCTACTATTGATTTATAGAATTACAGAAAATGACTGTCAGGATCCCACTGCAGAGAGTCTACTGATTTTACTCTGTAGCATCCTCTGACCTCATCCCTTTTAGAGTTCAAAGCTAGCCTGGCCCTGAGACATACTCAGAAAACACTTAATACCAACTGCATTTAAAGCCAAAGACAAAGCACCTTCTATAAACCCCTCAATGCTGACAAGAGAGACCACTCACTTTTTCCATAAGGCGTACCAGTTTAGTAAGGCATTTCCCTGAGCAGAAAGTACAGCCCCAGAACCATCCATCTGCCTTCTGATAGTTCTACTTACTTTACCCTTTCTACACATTCCCTATTGTCTAATCCTTGTTGATGGACTCTGGATTGATCTTAAATTCTCTACCTCCTGTGGGGACACTCTATGTAAAATAATACTTACTAAGTACTAATGATCACTATATTCTGTGGGTTCGGCCAAGGCAGTTTCTTGGCAAGCTGGGTTCGGACTCTCATTTCCAAATGTCACCTCCTTGGAAGCTGCAGCATTTGATTACAAAAAGAGGAAAAACTACTCATCCAGTCACATACTGTCAGACCTCTTCCCTCACTAAAATAGTTCCTGATGCTTTTCTCTCCATCCCAACCCCTTATTTCTACAAATCCTACATCTCTAGCTTTTCTCTTTTTTTCATCTGTCTCTCCCAAGTGGACTATTTGTGACAAGTCTAATGGCATGAGATGGAGAAATGGAAAGAGTAAAGAAATGTGAGCTCAAATAAATTATTTCTTGCCTCCTGAGCCCTGCTCACCGCACTAACCTCTCTCCAGGGCTGTCACCTGGTATACTGGGTGGTGGCATGGGACAGTCTTTTCTAAGCCTGCTCTGCCTCTGAAAAACCCAGGACCCTCAAGTCCACTTTTCCATTCTCATCCTTTATGTACCCAAAACCTTGTCAATATGCAACTGTGTCTCTCCTTCAGGATCTAAATAACAAACACAAAAAACAACCAAAACAGAGATGAAGATACAGGAAAAGCTTTTTTATGACCTTTGTGTTCCAATCTGTTCTAAGTAAAAGAAAAACAAAAAAGATCATGAGACTCAGGAAATCTGAAAACATTTATACACCTACACAAACACATAGACACACTATCTTAAACTTTGTGATAGATTTTTACAACTATTAGTGGAATGCTGTATTTCGGGACCTTTTATATTTGAAAGACCTTTCTGAGTGAGGCCTCGGATGTAATGAACCCAGTCTTCACAAGCAAGTGTCACCTAGTGATTGGGTGTGTATGCTCTCAAGCTCATTCTATTTGTTATGAGTGTGAAAAAGTTATTTCATCTCCTTGTGCCTCAATTTTAATAATCTGTAAAAACTGGTACCTACCTAATATTGTTGGTTGAGAGAAATGGAATTAATACATATTAAACACTTAAAACTATATCTGGTACATGGTACACATGCAACGAGTACCATTATTATTATTATACAAGATGTTATTTCTACATAAGTTGCAAATTTCTAAATATCCTTAGATAGTGGAATCTGTACACTAATTAGAAATTCCTGCAAGTTAACTTGACAGGAAATTTTAGAAATATGTTCAATTTGTATTGAGTAGAATGATAGATTGTTCTCTTTATACACAGCTAATAAACAGTAAGAAATAAGCTTGACTTTAAAAAGGCAGATTTTTTTTTTTGACAGAAAACATCCTTTGTAGCCAAAATGTGGAATTCACTTTCAGGGTATTATATGCAGCATTTCCCTTTGAAAATTTTAAGAAAGGAACAACTAACTCCCTTTTCTGGATAACTTAAATATTCACCTGCTTAAAGACAGACTATTAAACAAGAGAATTTTATAAGGTTCCTTTGAGACCTATTATCCAATTTTTATACAGATTTTAGTGATCAGGCTCTTAAGAGGGTATCTCCCTAGCCTTCCCCCATTTTTAACCTCATGAAGGCTCTACTTCAGCTCAGCTTCCTGCTACCTCATATGACTTTTCAGGGAATGGATAACATCTCAGGATCGGAAATGACTGATCGTTTCAGGGCCTCTTGTGATTACTACAACCATGCTGTTGAGGGTCAAGCCCAGGCCCACTGTAGCTAGACGACCAAGGGAGAAGGAGCCCACTGTAGTATATTAACTGGTATACAGCAGGGAGTCTCCTAGATGGCAGTAGATTCTGTGAGTGTTAATTCGGTCCCTCTTCCAGACTGTTACTATAAAACTAGAAGTCTATAGTAACCCCATTCAAAGGGATTAATGAGAAGGGGGCAGTTTTATTGCCCCTCTGACCTTGTAGGTCCTTGTCAAGGCTGCACTGACCTCCCCACTGACCCTTTGCTTTGTCACATCAGGAAGGGCTAAAGAGCCAATCTATTCATTGTGTCCTTTTCTGTTAAATACTCAATATGCTGCTTGGTTTAATAGTAAACCAAAGGGAAAGAATTTGAACAAATAGAAGTTCTTCTAACCCAGATCGACTCTTTGTTAGCCTGGCCTAGGACACTTAGCATTTCAGGTTTTGACTGGGTTTGACATTATGCCAATCCAATCAGATGTGTTCATTACAGTCTATTTGGGTTTAGAAAGTAACGTACAGGCCAATTCCTGTCTTTCGCTGCATGCCATTTCAATAATGCCTGAACAATATTAACAAGATGACAGCTAGCAAAAACAAGCTATTATGCTTCTATAACCCAGGCTCCAATGCTAATGTTTAGAAACACTTCTCCAGTAACACAAAAATGCAAAAATGAGTTATCAGAAATCATTCCTTTCTTTTAATGTGAAAACCTCCTTAATTTTAAAGCTGCTTTCCCCATCCATGAAAAAAGCCTCCCCTCTTTCCAGCCCCTAACATATTACGTATTAAGCACTAACAATATGCCAAATTCTATAAAGGACATAATATCCCAATATTACCTACTGGGTTTACAATCTAAACTCCAGCTGTCTCCAAGAGTTAGAAGCTGTCACCTGAGATTTTTCTGCACTTGGAGATAGTCCATAGAAAAAATCCCTCCCATTAAGATTGTTAAATCAAGGGCAGCAATATTTCTTGAGAACGCTTGTTCAGGTGATATTATCCATTAATTCCATTAATTACTGTAGAGAAAACAATCAATCCTAAAAATGCCACAAATTCCAAGAGAATCAGAGTTCCTGACTATTCACCACCTGACAATCACAGCCTGTGACAGCCCAGAGCCTGATCCTTCGGTCATGCCTTGGACCATTAGTTGTCTATGTCCCTGAAATTAACCTTTGAAAGGAGCATTATGCTCACAATGCACAAGGCCGATCTGAATTAAATCTCTATTGAGATCCAAAGTGGAAAATTCTGAATCCTCCTCATCCCTCAACTCTTTCCCCTTTTTAAATTGCCAGAATAATAACAAAAATTCTTTTCTTGGTATTATTTCATGTTGTCTCTCTCCCCATTCCCCGCCTCCACATCCCAACCAAAACTAAAACACTAGGGACTCTGGCCTCAAGGGTGCTAGTCTGTTACCCTAGAGACTGTTTCTTTACAAGGGAATAGAGTGGCAGAGGGCATGCCTTTGCTGCTTACCTTGGCAACCATGAATTTCTGAATGCTGTTCTCATGAATGCAAGTCATTCACTACCCTCTGGACATGCCCACAGGTATAAACATTTTTTCAAGAAAGGACCAGGGAACACACATTGCATCAATAAATCTCTTGAATGACAAACAAAGCCACCTCATAGGATAGAACATTATCACACTGAAATTGATACAATATGAGTCTCTAATGGCATTGCTTCTTGTCAAGGTCAAACAAAATATTCCATTTGTACATCCTTCAGCCTTATCAGGCAAATGGCATGAGTCAGGTTAGGAAATGAGGTATAAAGAAGGAGGCAGAAAGAATCTGCCACTGCAAAAATGGAAGACAACTGAGTTTGACCCAAGAATAAATATACCTTAAAGATTCTAGGTGAGGCTATTCATTTCTCCCTAGCATTTCTCTCAGTGATTTTTTTTCCCCCTTGGCTTGGTGAAATGACTGGCACAAACTCCATTCAAAGGCATTTTTATGTGCTTCATAGACAAACATCACAGATGAAATTCTTAACATATTTATAAGAACATAGACTTTGTGCTTGTTTGGGGTTGGTGGGGGAGAGGAAATAACAAGGACTCTTCTATGTTTTCCTATAAACAAAGTTGCTATGAACCTTGGAATTCAGTCATATCCAGCTCTAAACTTAATTCTTCCATGTGTTTACTTTTTTTACTTGGAAGTTGTTATGCTTTGGTGTGAAACTTTTAAATAATTTACTAGCTTCTTAGGTATGGTGTCTTTTATATATTTGCACCATGCTCATTTATACACACACCCAAATGGAAGTAAACTATAGACCTCTAGCCACGCTGGAGCTTATGTAACCAAAATAGAATCTCTCCCACGAACCAAAACTCCCCACAGAAAGAGATGAGGGGAGAGAAATCTTAGGCAAAAAGCAATCAGCTATATTCCTAATATGACCCCCACCCCTGCCAAAAAAAACAAAAACAAAAACAAAAAAACAAAAAAACAGGAAATAAGAACACAGAACCACGGGCAGGGGACAAGCAGGTGTCAGAGTTTTCCTAATTTTGCTACTTGTGGAACAGACAAATCTAAAAATCTTTATCCACTGATGAAAGAACCAGGGCCATGGCCAGGTAAATTTCTACAAAAATTATATCACTTCTAATACCCCTACCACAACTGCTGAGTAATCTGGTTGGGTCTCAAACATGACTTGAGATGCAACTGGTAAGTTTGGAACAACATATCCTCTTGTCATAACAAGAAGTGTTATTTTTTCCTTCTTTGGTGATAAAGCTTTCCAGTTCAGTAAAAATCTTTGTTTACCAGATATAAAAAAAAGTTCGTTTTCAAGCTGTTAAGTTGACCTTGGGTTTTTTTCTTTCCCTCCCCCCTCTGCCTTTTGCCTTTAAAAGTTCAGGATGTCTCAAACAGTAACTGTTACATTCTGTCTAGCAAGTCTGGACTATGAACAGTGATCTAACCTCTTGGAAAAAACATGGAGTTCACCCAAAAACTGAGAGAGACATTCTCTCGCCCCAGCCGCCAGCTCATAGGTTTCAAAGCTCTGGGACAGACCTTATGAACAGCTTGAGGTTCTAGCATGTAAGCTGACAGTGCCAACTCAAACACAGAAAGCACTTCAGCCGGTATAAACAGCAGCCACACAGCAGGCCAGGCCCCAAAAGGCAGGCAGAAAGGGGGCAGAAACCAGGCCACAGGGTCCTGCCTGCATCACACTCCTTCAGACCTCTCCTGTGTCTGGGGACACATGGAAAAAGAACAAACTTCCCAAATGAACTGCAAGTTCAAGAAATCAAGTCTTATTAAGTGAATATAGAAATATCTGTCTGCTCAGAAAGAGAAAGTTCTTGCTGATGTACACCCACACACATACACACTTGCAGCAGTAAGTCACTTATAATTATCTTGATTTCCATGAAAGCAGCAAAACTGACTTTTAATAGGATATGTGAAAAATAAAACCATTTCTTTTTCCTTTGGAGCGTTTGTGCATTTGCCCTAGAGTATTCTCTCAGGGTACACACTTCAAGGGCCCGCCTCACTCTTAAAACATACTTGGCTTTCGATATATTAACATCTATTTCTGATTTCCGGGTTTTGACACTGAAACAGCCACTAATCTCAGGCTTCCAGATCAGTATGTGTGAATGTGCATTTGGAGAACAAAAGAAAATGTCCCCAAACCTCAAAGAGAAGACTATTGAGCCTTTTAGATGTAAAGATACTAAACTTCCTTGTATTCTCTCAGCCCATGGATTTTTTAAAGCTAAGCTACCAACCATTATATAGGTTACTCATTTACATAACGACTTTCTAACAAGATGGAAGTATATTCCATTCTCCTAAGAGAGTTTATTGTCTAAGATGACTTCTTATAATGGGAATAATTTTTAATTTTATATTTCTTTGAATTCTTACCCATTTTGTATTTAACTGTGGTTCACTCAATAAACTTTATTTTGATAACTGTCAAATTGTTGTTTTACATTCACTCCACTAGCATTTGTCGCTATTACAGATAAAAAAGCATTTTACATCCCTGTCATCAAGAAGTGCAAAATCTCTTTGGAAAAATGAACTTCAAAACTATACATTAGAAAGTTTGCTATTCATAGTCCTGAAACCACTCAAATATCATTTCCATTAACTGCCATTAAAGTATCTGTGGAAATACATATCACGTTTTAAATTCTATGCTGAGTTTTATATGGGGACAAGTCATGAAAAACATGGTCGATGCCACAAAGGGACTCACAATTGACCTGATTAGATTATTTCACTTGCTTCATGCTTTATATTTGGAAGCTGAGTCTTATGTGAAATGGGCATCTCCTCCAAAAGCCACAGAATAACAGTGTCACAGAATGTTAAACTAACAACAGCCCATAAGGTATGGGGGGACATATTTGCCATCTAAATTACAAGTGACAGGATGGGACCCATCCAAATAGGGAAAACTATGTAAGGTCATTCAAACCATTTTGATTATTAGCTCTGACAGAAGTAGAAGAAATAAACTTTTGTCCAAGTGGGGACTGGCTTCTGCTTTTCTAAATTATCAAAATCTGAACATGTATAAAGTACTTCATAAGAGGTTCACTGGTTTCTATTTAATTCTAGTTATTAATTTAGCAATGACTTGACCCTAACATCACTAATAAACCTTCTCCATAATAAGGTGGCTCTTACCTTGGTATTGAACACTCCTACATGACTTCTCAAATTTGGATGAAGCCATTTGGACTTTAAATAAAAATATTTAGTGTAATGAGATTTCTTTTTTTTAATAATAAATTTATTTTTTATTGATGTTCAATTTGCCAACATATAGAATAACACCCAGTGCTCATCCCATCAAGTGCCCCCCTCAGTGCCCCGTCACCCATTCACCCCCACCTTTTTATGGATATACAAAGTTAATCAACTTTATAAAATTCTGAAAGAAGCTGTTTCTTTTTTTAGTTATTTGTAAATTACAAAACTGTCAAGCTTCATAGGCTCATTCATTTGTTGTATCCTTGATTTATAGTGTAGATCCATTAGATCCATAAAGTCATTTTAGTGAAACTAAATACCCAAATACAAACTATGCATTACATTAATAGACAATAGGCTCTTGAATAAGAGTGAGAGAATAAGAGAAATACAAGGAATGGTGTCTTGCTATTTTTAGTTGGCTTTTCCTGTTGTCCAGGTCCTCTGAGAACTGGGTGGGAATCTAGATTTATTGAGTCCAGTCTACATCAAGCATTCTGTGAGCCTGTTGACATACATTATCTCTTTTATTGCTCATAACAATGCTATTCCTATGTGTATTGTTATCTTCCTATTTTAGATGTAGAAATAAATTTGTAGAATAAAGTATCATCCTTAATGTCTCACAGTGATAATACATGATGGCACCAGGATTCCAATCTGGTTATTCTAAGAGCTGAGGTCTTTCCTCAATGCATTGATGCATTGTGCTCACTCCTTTACTCCAGACTTGATATGCCCACATATGCCATGTCTGTGTTACATGTATAATTTGTACATGTGTGTAATACAAAAATTCTTTATCAGCCACTAACAGGAAATTGCACATTAAAAATAAATAAAACATTTAAGGCATTACCATTAAAGAAAGGAAAAAGATTTAGATGTATATTGCCAATACAGCATTGAACATTATTCAGGAGACTCTGGCTAATGTAAAAGGAGTATAAACATTGAAAATAAAGAAACAAGTCACTTTTGCAGACCTTATGTTATATATCAAGAAAATTCATGAGAATTAAATAAATTCATTTCAGTAGCTATTCATGTTTAAGATAAATATTTTTAACAGTTAACATTTTCTTTTTATACCAAAAGTAACTGGTTACTGAAATAAATGGAAAATCTCCATTCACACTAGAAAAAATAATGTAAATGACTAGAAATAAGCTTAACATGAAGAATAAAACTTATATTTAAAAAAAGAACTATAAAGCATTAAGGTATCACACACCAAAAGATCTAAGTATAGATACATGTTCCTAGATAAAAGGTTTCACTGTTATATAAGTTGGGTCCAAATTAATCTATAAATGCAATGCATTCCCAAAACATTGTAGAAGAGACTTGACAAGTTAATTCTAATACATCAGAAAAGTGGAGATTATTTTTTAAAGAAAAAAATTATTTTTAAGACCCACAGTACATAAAATATTGTGGTAATAGCATAAAAGTAATTAAGTAGGTCAAAGCAGAGTATATGCAAATAGAGCCATGACTGAAAGATAATTTGGTGTATGATAAAAAGGGTATTTCAGTTCAAGGAGGAAAGGATAGAGCTAGCTATTCCAACATTAGGGGGAAGGGATGTGGAATATAGCCTTCATTAGCCCACTTGAAAATGAGTGAAAAATATGATCAGATAATTTACAGACTTGATAATACAAATGAGGCAATAAGTTATATAGTAGCCCTAATACATGCACAAAAAATAATATTGGATATCAAAGAATTTTCTATAAAATTTTAAAACATACAATTAACAGGAGAAAATGAAGGAAAATATATCTATAACTCTAGAGTGGGTTGCCTTCCTACACAAGATATATTATTAAAAAGCAATAAATGACCAGTCAATCTGACTGCATCAACCATAAGATTTCTGTATAGCAGAAGATATATACAGTGTTAAAAGACAATGAACAGCAATATTTTAATTATATATATATTACAAAGAAAATATTAATACTTAAAAGATATAGCAAAAATCAACTAGATTAAATCAATGAAAAAACACAACTAAATCAATGACAAAAACAGAAAAATGGGCAAACATTATAAACTAGCTTTCTCCAGACATGTAAATACAAATGACCAAATGAATAAGTAAAGCTATTCAATCATATTGCAACCATTAAAATAAAATAAAAATAAAGACTTTTGCTCCAAATGGGCAATAATTTTAATAATAATCCTCTTGAGTGTATAAGGAGGCAGGGATATGGGTATTCTTAGGAGTTGCCTCTTAGGAGTATAAAGTGGTAGTGACTTCCTCAAGGATAATTTCATAATAGTTTTGCAATCAAATGTACATTTCCTTAAACATAGCAATCTGCTTTACTGGTAGCTTCTTGAGAAATGTGAACAAAAAATATATTTCAAGAGTTTTGTAGCAATTTTGCTATAATATTAAAAAATGGTAATACCCTAAAAAGTCTATCAATGGGAAAATCATTAGATAAATAAAGCATATGTATACAATAAAATGCCCAATAGCAAATCAAAAGAACAAAGAGGATATACCATATGGACACAGATGGATCTCAAAATAGAGACATTAAAGAGAAATACATGTCACATATCATTCCAGTTTTTTAAAAAGGAAAATAAAAATAAGAACAAATTAAATGAGTAATATAGAGAAGACTATATACATCTGTAAAATAACAGAGATATATATGTTGATCTCTGCTTCTGGTTCCTGGCACAGAGCTTCGAAATCCTTTGGAATTTCCTGGATGAGATGAGTCTCTTCAGTTCCAAATGAGGCAATTCTTGGTGAGGTCCTGGATAGCCTCAGGATAGGGGCTGGTCACCAGGAAGACCAAACCATGATTAGAAGCCTGGTATTTTCATCCCCAAACTCCATCTTCCAAAGGGCAGAGTGCTAGTGTTTGAGTTAATGACTGATCATTGCTGACAAGATGAAGCCTCCACAAAAATCCCAAAAGTACAGGGTTCAGAGAGCTTCTAGGATGATGAACACAACCACATGCTGGGAGAATGGTACACCCTGGCTCCATGAGGAAAGAAACTTCTACTTTGGGACCCTCCTGGACCTCACCCTATATATTTCTTCATCTGGCTGCTCATCTTTATCACTTACATTATTTTTAACCAGCCAGCAAACTAAAGTAAATCATTCTCTGAGATCTGTGAGCCTTCTAGCAAATTATCAAATCCAAGGAGGGGGCCATGGGATCCCAATTTATAACCAGTCTGTCAGAAGGGCAGGTGACAACCCAGACTTGCGAATGGAGTCTAAAGTAGAGGAAGGCAGTCTTGTGGGAACAAGCTTGTAAGCTGTGGAATCTGTACTAACCCTGACTAGTGTCAGAACTGAACTGTAGGTCACCCACTGGGATCTCAGAATTGCTTTCTGTGGGAAAACCCAAACACATTTGCGGGTATTCTGAGTAGAGAAGAAGACAAAGCTTTTCCTGGACAACACCAATCTGGGATAAGGACTGGGACAAGTGAAGAGGGGACCAAAACTACTACTATTTGGCTCTTTTAAGCAAAGAATATGCTACCTATGTAACTTCAAAAGGTTTAATGTGAATTCTCCCCAAATTAACTAAAAATGCAATACAATACAAAACAAAACTCCATTTGTTTTCTTTTTAGAACTTGACAATTGATCCTCTGGGAAAAAAATGCTGAAAATGCAACCAACACACTTTTGCAAAAGAATAATGAGGGGAAAAGCTTGTTACCAGACCTCAGAAACATACTATAAAGTTAAAATAATTAAAACAGTGTGCTATTGGTTCACAAAAAGGGACTGTAGATCAAAGGAATAGAATTAGGGAGTCTGGGAACAGATCCATGCATGTTAGTTGGGAACTTTTGGGTTACATGTAGCGCTGGAAGTCTACTTTGCTTAAGCAATACAAAAAAAATGCATCAAGTGAACAAAAAGTGTAAAAATTGATCTGTCCATGTACACCCACAATCACAGCAACATTATTTGTAAGTCAAAAGGTAGAAGAAAACCACGTGTCTATCAACAAATTAACAAAATGTGGTATAACATGCAAAAAATACTACTCAACCTTAAAAAGGAAGGAAATTATGACAAATGCACAATATAGATGAACCTTGAAGACATTATACTAAGTGAAATAAACCAGTCACAAAAGGACAAATTCTACATGATTCCACTTGATTCTACATGATTCCACTTCTATAAGGTACCTTGAATAGTCAAGAATGTGCACAGCAAGTACAATGGCAGTCACCAGGGCCTGGGATGAGGGAAGAAGAGAAATTATTGTTTAATAAGTATGGAATTTCAGTTATGGGAAGATTAAAAAAAATTCTGGAGATAGATAGTGGTGATAGTTGTACAATAACATGAATGTATTTAGTGCTACTGAGCTGCACACTTAACAATAGTGAAAATGGTCAATTTCATATAATGCATATTTTGCCATAATAAAAAAAATCCATAGGAAAAATGGAGATGCATCTGGGATTACTGAATAACCAGAATCAAGAAATCAGAGCCTGATCTCTCTTTCCATGTCTTTTCATTGCATCTCTGCATTTTATTTATCTTTTCTACAAAACACATTTTGGTAGAAAGCACAAATGTCGAGTGGCTCCTCAGTTTTATACTCAGAGCTTAAAATTTCTCTAATCCCAAACCCAAAAGTCCCAGGTAAGGAACTCACTGATGCAACTTAGATCAGGTGCCATACCTGAACCAATTAAATATGGCTTAAAACATGGGAGTCACAGTGAAACAAGATGAAGCATGCCTTATAACAACATGCTAATTTTTTTCCCATCAAATTAGCAAATAATAAAATGTAGCTAACATGGAAACTCTGTAAAAGGCTAGGGAAACACCTTCCACGTCAGACCATAATGGAGTACTTTGCATTAGATCAATACTTGTATCAAGATCATCTAGATAAGCTTAATAAATATATCTGAAAACTTCTGGAAGGTGTCAAAAGGACAGTCAAATCAGCCAATACTTGGTACAGGAATCTGAGATCGAGCAGAAAGTTATGCTCTAGAACTTTTCCCACTCTAAGGGAGTTGATAAGACAAAATTAGAGTTGAGAGCTACCAAGAAAAATATAATTTGAGGACTCAAGACTCCAAGAAAAAAGGGAAAATCAGAGAAGTAAGAAGGAATGGAATGAAAATATTTAAGGTCCATATGTTTTCCACAATCTGCTAAAGTTGCTCTCATAAGGTAAGGATGAATGTTGTAAGTTCTAGGGTAACTTCAAAACAAATAATAAAAGAAGTATAAATAACATACTTTAAAAAGTATATATATATAAATAATATAAATATATATATATATTTAATCTAAAAAAGTGATAAGAGGAGAAAAAAAACCCAAAGAGCTAACCAAAAAAAAAGAAAAAAATGGTGTTATGCTAGATTTAAGGCCAAATAGAGTGGTAATTTTATTAAATATAACTAAATTAAATATTCTAATTCATGATAAAGAGTGTCAAAACAGCTATATACTGTTTAAAAGATAAGCCTTAGATAAAGGACAGAAAAAGGATGAAAAGATGAAAAAGATATGCCATTAAATAGTTAAGCAATGAAAACTGGTATATCTGTATTAGACAAAGACAAAAATGTTAAAGAAAAAATTATTTCAAATAGAAGCTATAATTTGTAATGCTATACTAGCAGTAAACAGTTAAATATATATATATATGCAATATGTATACATATTTGTTAAGAAAGTAGAACTTATATGTTCTCACCAAGAATAAAAAATAAATATATGAGGTGATGGGCATGTTAATTACCTAGATGGAGGGAATACTCTCACAATGAATACATAGGTCAAATAACCATGATGTACACTCTTAAGTATCTTACAGTTTTGTCAATTATACCTCAATAAAGCTGAAATTTAAAAAAATATATTAAATGTGAAAAATATTCAAATATAAATAACATTGAAAACCTAAGAATAAATATGATTAAATATACCCAAGATTTCTTCTAGCATGGAGAATTATACCACGTTATGAATTAAAGGACTCAATCTGTGACTATCAATTCTCTCAAAGCTAATACTGTATTACATATTCAATGCAATTGCAATCAAAATACAAGAAGGCTTGCACTACCAGATATGAGGACTTGTTATCAAGCATGTGGTTTTGACAAAAAAAAGGTAGATAAATTGACCAATAAAACAGGATAGTCCAGAAAAAGAGACATATAGACCCAGTTGATTTACAACAAAGATGCCACTTAATGCTTTTCAATAAATGATGCAGTCAATTAGCTACTTATATGAGGAAAATATGAGTACTGACTGCTTTATTATATTACATAAAAATCAATTTACAATGAATTATAGATCTGACAAAGAAAGGTAAGACAATATATCCTAGCAAAAACACAGAGAATGCCTTGAGTAAACTAAGATTTCTTAAGCAAGACATAGGCACTAACTATAAATGGAAAGGTTGAAAAAACAAACTTCATAAAAACTAAGGACTTGTTTATTTAAAGACATGATTAAAATATAAATATCTCTAATTGAAATTAGATATAAAAACATCTAATAAGGGATTCTATACACATTAAGGAACATACCCAGAAAAAATAACTCCTACTAAAATAAGTAAAAAAAAAAAAAAAAAAAGGCAAGCCATTTTTTTAAAATGGACAAAAGACCTGAAAAGGTATTTCACAAAAGAAGACACCCAAATGACTGACAATCATAGGAAAACGTGCTACCTCTATTAGTTATCGAGAAAATACAATTAAAACCATAATGTATACCACTACACACCCATCAGAATGACTAAAATCTTAAAAATAAATAATACCAGAAACTGGCCAGGATGTACAACCGGTAGTAGCTTACATTGCTGTCATTGTGATAAATCACATAATTTGGAAAACTTGTAAAGCTCAATGCACACCTACCTTAGGCACTAGCAATTCGACTCTGAGGTAAATGTCCAACATAAATGTGTATGTGTATACACAATATATTATGTGTGCATATATATGTACACAATATATAAATTAAATGTGTTTGTATATGTATATACACACACACACAAATAGACACACACGCATCAAAGGCATGTGGACAAATCAAAATAGTGTTAGTTGTAACAAGTATATAAAATGTCCATCAACAATACAGCAGCTAATTTATAATATATTCCTAGAGTAGCATATCACAGAGATGAATGAGATATTGACATCTGCAACACATAGATGGTCATCCAACACAAACAAATATTGAATGGAAGAAGCCAGACAGAAGTGTAGAACACTAGTACACATGGATAGAAGCATGATAGTGCTTAGTCTTGGGGTAGGAAAAGCAAATAATGACTGGGTAAGGACTCAAGGATGTCTTCTAGCTTGATCTGGATGTTGTTGTTGTTTTTAATGGTTTTATTTATTTATTCATGAGAGACACAGAGAATGGCAGAGACATAGGCAGAGGGAGAAGCAGGCTCCCCACAGGGAGCCCGATGTGGGACTTGATCCCAGGACCCCAGGATTGCTACATGAGCCAAAGGCAGATGCTAACCACTGAGCCACACAGGTGCCTGAATCTGGATGTTGGTTAACACAAATGAATTCACTTTGGGGTTGTTTTTTGTGTGTGTGCTTGGCTTTTGTTCTATCTATCTATCTATCTATCTATCTATCATCTATCATCTTTTAATTTTTTTAAGTTCCATGCCTAGTGTGGAGCCCAACATGGGGCTTGAACTCACAACCTTGAGATCAAGACCTGAGCTGAGATCAAGAGTTGGTGCTTAACCAACTGCATCACTCAGGTACTCCTGAATTTACTTTGTTGAGTCAATACTTATGATGTACATATATTTTTGTATATGTGTATTATGCTTCTATTGAATTTTAATTTAAGTAGTGTGGGGAGACAAATATACTTTATTCATTGATGATGGGCATGTGCTTTCATAGTACCTTTTTCCAGGGTAATTTGGTAATATCAACAAAATGATTTCATTTCTAGGATTTCTCATATGGACATATTCACTAGTAATAAAATAGAAAGAATAATAAATAGCTTTCTGAAGTATTTCTGTGTCCTGTATTCCTTTAGGCACTTCAAGTGTATTGGTGTATTTCTCTATTAATTCCAACAAACCAATGGAGAGGTGATGTTATCCTATTGTAGGAAGGTGTTAATAGCAGCATTCTTTTTAATAGTAAAAATTAGAAATGTAAATAATCCACAGATGAAATAAATAAATATTATCTCATTCATACAATAAAATAAATCACATAAATACGTATGGAAATAGGTTTATAATTTGCTAACAAAATAAACACTGAGGCTAAGATGATTACATTAGAGCTCATTTTGTTTTACAAACTTAAAGATAAAATACATACACACATGTAGAAACAAACCTGGAAGGATACAAATTAAACTGCTGAATTTGGTTATCTCTGGCAGGTGGGACTTGTGAGGAGGACTTATACTTTGTAGTTTACACATTTCTCTATTTATAGAATGTTTTACAACGAACATGTATTATATTCATGATTAGAAAAAAGCCATTCTCCATCAAAAGTAATAATAATAATATCTTCATTTTGCCATTCTTGAGCTTAGTCAAAACTCAAAGCAATATAAAAAAAAAGAAAACAGCTCATCTTAAAAATCTATCTAATAAAAATTAAGTGGAATCTATTTCAATACTCCTACATCAAAATCCTTCATATTTTCATCAGCCAAATCTTAAGAATGATCTTTAAATCCTTTTCCTCTTAACACCAGATAACACCAAAATAGGTGTATGGTAATGAATATTTTTATACCCTCTTTATGAAAAATGCTTTTTTGTTTCTTGCCTCTTTGTTGGTGATACTGAATGGAAACTTCAATACACAAGGGTTAAAAGTAGACTTTGTGAAGCAACGCAAGTGTTAAAACCATTAGTGGCAACCGCATTTGCTAAATACTGACATCTGAATGTGTGACAGATCAAGTGGAGCAGCTTGCAGGTATATAATTCTAAATATGAAGGTATATGGAAAAAAAAAAAAAGAAGTCCTTGGCACCTAGGTCAATAGCACTTTTTCTGACAGAACTGTTATTTGTCAACTTTACCTAACTAAAAAGGAATGTTCTGGAGAGTTGGATTTCAAAATAAGTGGGCCAAATTGCAAGATGTAAACAGTGTGTTTATATGTGCACAAAGAATTTAGGGAACTCCATAGCCAGGAGAAATGCATTTTAAACCAAAGCGTTAACCACCGCCTCCCCCTCTCATAACAGCCTTCTGATTACACAATTCATCAAGAAGATAGATTGCAAGTCCTTTAGTATTCATGCGTAAAAGTTAAAAAACTCTGGCAAGAAGGAGAAGTAAAAGAACAAGGAAAGAAAAATAAATGAAAACAAACAAGAGACTTGAAGGAACCGTGAGCATACAAACCCTGGCATTAGATTTGGCAACAGGTGAATTTTCTTTGGAGGGCTTAATTTTGTAAGCTAAAGCTATTAAAACCTGACTTCCTGTTTCAAGTCTGGAAGGCATAATGCACAGGTCTCTTGCTCCAGCCCTCCCTGGGGACTGTACTTTATCCAACTCGTCCCACCCCATTCACTGACTCATATTTTAAGTGCAAAATCTACTGGCCAAGACCATTCATTTTTTCTTGCCACATACTGTGTGGAAGTCTATGTCAATGTTAATCTGGCCTTCCTGGATAAGTATACATGGCTATACTAAATGCATAAACCTACAGTTCCTAAAAATGTCTCATGATACTTTTAAATCTCAGGGAAATGTTCAATACCCTTTTGCCTTACAACTCAGTTGAAAACAGGTTAATTGCCATTTGTTTATAAGACAGTTACTTACCACCTTTTATTTTCGTCTTACTCTTTCAAGATTTCTGACTCCAACAATCTTTGGACCACAATGGAATCAAGCCATCACATTTTCTTAATGGGTAGATTCTCCTACTCTCTTAAAGAGCTCTTTCATACCTTCTCTGGTTTTTTTCTTCTTAAATCTTGATCTTCTATAGTCTCTGCCATCAGTCTGTGCGTTGTCTGTGACCCTGGATAATGCCAATCCTTCCACTTGTGCCCAGCCCCCAACCTTCTTGGCCAGATTTCCCTTCTCTCTCTTTCATTGCCCATTTTACTCCATTCTAAGCACTATAATTTAAAGACAAACATGCTAGTCCTCTCACCTTTCAAAACCTTCTCTTAATACCTCTTACCTCTTCAGGTACTAACTTACTTCTCTTCTCTCTGCGCCAAAACTCCCCCAAGTGTTGTATATTCTTACCGTCTCTAATCCACTCTTCCCATTCTCTCAATCTCGCTTCAAAGAGGACCCCACCCCCACACCACTCCAAGAAGCTGCTTGGGTCAAGGGCATCGAGAACCTCCACACTGCTAAATTTAATAGTCATTCCTTGATCCCAATTGGTCAGTTTTCAACATTTAACATACTCAATCACTACCTCCTCCTGGAAACACTTTTCTTACTTGACATCTGAGTCACAGCTACTCTTCTCGTTTTCCTCTTAACTGTCCACTTCTTCTCCATCTCTTTTCCTGGTTCCAGCACCTCTCCCAATGATCAGTTCCCCAGATTTAGTCAGTCATTGGTACTCCACTCTGTGCTTACTTACTCTCTAGGTGATCTCACCCAGGTACATGGCTTTTATATCTTCTATTTGCTAAGCTCTCCTGGATTTATATTTCCTTACCTGTCCTTGGACCTCCAGACTTAAATATCCAGCTACATACTTGATACCCACAGTGGGACAGCTAACAGATATCACAAATATAACTGGTACAAACTGAGATCCTCCCCACTCTACCCCCAGTCTTTTCCACCTCAGTAAATGGCTATTCCATCCAACCACTGGCTCAGGCCAATAAATCCTGGAACTTTTCTTGGCTCCTTCTTTCTTTCACTGCCCCCTACCCCATGTTGAATCCATCTGAAAGCCCTGTTGACTCTGCTTTCTAAATATATGCAGAATCTGACCAGCATTTACTACTTTTGCTGCTACTACCCTGGTCCATACCACTATAGTTTTCTCCTTCTCCTTCTCCTTCTTCTCCTTCTCCTTCTCCTTCTCCTTCTCCTCCTCCTCCTCCTCCTCCTCCTCCTTCCTCCTCCTCTTCATCCTCCTTCTTCTTTTTTAAAAAGATTTTATTCATTTATTTGGTGGGGGGGAGAGAGAGAGCATGAGCAGGGGGAGGGGCAGAGGGAGAAGCAGACCCCCTGGCTGAGCAGGGAGCCTGATGCAGGGTTCAATCCTGGGACTCCCGGATCGTGACCTGAGCCAAAGGCAGACACTTAACTGACTGAGCCACCCAGTCACCCCCACTATGGCTTTCTTTAGGCTTATTGCAACCAACACGTACCTGGTCTTCCTATTTCCCCCTGTCCCTTCACTCACTATATTCTCAACACAGCTGACAGAATGATCTTTTAAAAAATGTTGGGTCATGTCACTGCTCTGTTCAAAATCTTGAAATGGCTCTTATGTCATTCAATATGAACATAATGAAAATCCTTATTATATAACCTCCAATAGCTTCCCTATCATGCCCCCTTCAACATCCAAGTTTCCTCTCTGACCTCACCTGCTACTATATTACCCTACTCTGGCTCTGTTCTGGCCACAAAAATCTAGAACAAGCCAGGTTCTCTCACCTCAGGACCTTTGCACTTGCTGTTATCTACTGCCAGGAATACCCTTTTTATCTAAGAAGAAACATGGCTTACTACCTCATCTCCTTGAAGTCTTCACTCAAGACCTTCCTTGAATCCCATAGTTGAAAGTCCTACTCTCCACATCCTCCTATCTCCTCTTCTCAGCTGTTCTCTACATTTATTGTCACATAACATTTTTTATAGCTTATATTCAATGTTAAGTTCCATGAAGAAAAGGATATTTTCCCACTTTGTTCATTGTTGTATCTCCAGCACTTGAAACAATGCCTGGAACACAGTGTCTAACAAGTGAATCAAATGAATAAATGTGGTTCAGCTTAGTAACTGTCAGAAAATGAGCTAGTTGCTAGGTACAGTACTGTTTTACTGCTGTAACTGCATCGTGGTTTCTCTATAGTCAAAATTTCCCATTTGGGTATCTCTGAAATCATTTTCATTCCAGAAAACATACCAAGTGAAGTGTTTTTAATTACCAGATTTGTTTCAGATGCTTGCTAGGATAAGGACTCTTGTTACCAAAACCTCATAGATTTGCCTATAGAGTAAAGCAAAACATCTTTTCTTTCCTTTTTTCCTTTGTGTTTTCTTTCTTTCTCTTTTTTAATCCAGATAAAATTGGCATATAACATTATATTAGTTTCAGCTGTACAACAGATTGACTTGATATTTGCACATACTGCAAAATGATCACTACAATAAATGTAGACAACATCTATCACTATACACACTCGCAAATGTTCTTTCTTGTGATGAGAACTTTTAAGATTTACTCTCAGCAACTTTTAAATATACAATATAGTATTGCTAACTATAGCCATCATACGGTATTTTTATATCCTCAGGATTTATTTATAACAGGAAGGTTGTACCTTTTGACCATCTCCACCCATTTCACCTATCCCCCATTCCTCCACCTCTGGCAATCACAAATCTGTTCTCTGTATCTATGTGTTTGGGTTTGTTTTATTTCATTTTGTTTTTTATTCAGATTCCACATATAAATGAGAGTACATGGTATTTGTCTTTCATTGTCTGACTTAGTATAATGCCTCAAGGTCCATTCATGTTGTCACAAATGGTAAGATTTCATCCTTTTATATGGCTGTATAATAACATTAAATATAATATATGTATAATAACATTATATATGTATGATAACTATATATATATCACATTTTTATCCATTCATCCATTGATGGACATTAAGGTTGCTACCATGTCTTTCTTGGCTATTATAAATAATGCTGCAATGAACATGGGATGCACATATCTCTTCAAGTTACTTGTTTTCATTTCCTTCTGATAAATATCCAGAAGTGGAATTGCTAGATTGCATGGTAGCTTAGTTTTTAATTTTTTGAGGAACCTCCACTCCATTTTCCATAGTGGCTGTACCAACTTATATTCTACCAACAGTGCACAAGGGTTCCCTTTTCTCTACATCTTTGCCAACACTTGTTATTTCTTATCTTTTTGATAATTACCACTCTAACAAATATAAGGTGACATCTCATTGTAGTTTTGATTTGTATTTTCCTGATGATTAGAGATGTTGAGCACCTTTCCATGTACCTGTTGACCATTTGTATATCTTTGGAAAAATATTCTGATCCTCTACCCACTTGCTAATTGATTGTTTGGTTTTTGGTTTTAGTATTTTTCCTCTTGAGTTGTATGAGTTCTTTATATATTTTGAATATTAACCTCTTATCATATATATGGTTTTCAAATATCTTTTCCCATTTGGTAAGTTGCTCAGAGCATCTTTTCTTTTTAAAAGTATACTTCCTAAAAAGCAACAACAAAAATCTCTATAGAATCAACAAGCCTTCCATCTTCTTTAAAATTAAGTCTAAAAGGTACTATATAAACAAACTCAATAACAATGCCATTTTCTTAATTTTTCAATGTGTATAACTTGAGTTTTTATCTGATTTTTGGCACCAAGATTCCTACATTCTATGAACTTCAAAAAAAAAAAAAAAACCCCACATGGCATGTTTCCTTGGTGAGAGTTCATTACATCTCTATACTTGTTTGATTCACTTTTCAAAATTTAAAGGAAATCCATTTATAACAAAGGTGGAAGAAAGTAGAACTCAAAGCAAAGAATTATTTAATAAGCTACTTCTCTTTTTCTGATTCTGAAGTCCTGATGCTATAAGCAAAGCACTGTTAAAGCTAACTGCTATTGAAACAACAGACCACCTTGTGGCTACTACTGCTCTATGTTAACCAAAACTCTTCTTCCTCCTGAGCACGCAGTTAGATGACATTGCCATTCCCCTTGCACTTAGGGCCATGACTGGTTTCTGTTGCATGAGTCTGCCCTATAGTTTAGGCTGAAGCATTAAGAAACCTCCCATGTGATCTTCTGTTACCTCATTTTCTGGCTGGCTGTGGAGAAGCCATTAGAAGACTCTGAAGTCCCAAAATGTCGGAGGAAGACTGGATTTTAATGACCACAAGATAAGCTGTTCGCTGGTCCACTCTGCATCAGATGTTAAGCCATTGAGATTTGGGAGTTTATTACAGTAATCACATTACTTATCTCAGCTAAAATACCATTAGAAATGGTGCTGTTCCCCAGAGGTAACTGGCACGTAGTCCTATCAAAGATATCTGGTAGGAGTGCATGTAAAATATGCATATTGCACAGTATCAAGAAAAGCTGCCTTTCATCTGTTTTACTCAATGACTACCACAGCATGGCAAAAGTAAATTAAGGTTTTCCAGAACTAAGGAATAAATTCCTTTTTTAAAAAAAGGTTATTTATTTACTTGAGAGAGATGCACAAGTAAACAGAGAAGCAGGTAGAGGGAGAAGGAGAAGCACAGAGAGGAAGAGGGAAAAGCAGGCTCCCCACTGAGCAGGGAGCCTGATGTGGGACTCGATCCCAGGACCCTAGGATCATGACCCGAGCTAATGGCAGATGCTTAAACAACTAGGTCACCCAGGCACCCCATCAAGTTCTTAAATATAAGTTTAAGTGACTTGCAATGCAATTGTTCAGTGAATAAGAACTTTTCCTCGATCTTTAAATCAAATTTAAGCTTAAACTATCCCCTTTTTATTCCCAATGAACCTCAAGTATAGGTAATAAATCTAGTAAGTACTTCTGAATCTTTCTTCATCAATCAGAAAAATCTTCCAAAGGTTTCTCTGAATGATTACTACCACTCCATGACATATTTCCTCTTAAAACTATGAAATAAATCCATTCACACATATTTTTTGGATGTCTATTATGTCTGAAGCACTGAGATAATCCTGTGAAGGAAGAAAAAGAGATGGAGCCTCCAATCCCTTCATAATTCAAATAGTATTTTTTTTATATTGTCACATATATACCTGTGGTGATCAAGAAAGATCTTGGCTATAGGATGTAGATCAAGGTAGATGAGACAGAAACAGAATGATAAAGGGGGGGGGACAGAGGGATATGATAAGGTGAGGTATGACATGCTATTATTAACAAGTGAAGGAATTAATCAGATATTCTGAGTTATAAAGGTTTTCACCCCCCACCCCTACCCCATCAATACAGGTATCATCCAGCTCTATGGCTCCTGAACACCTCAGTCTTAAAGTTTCTAGACAGGTATTAACTAGCTCAATGACTGTTGAATTAGACTCCAACCTGGAGTCCTTTGCACCAAGGCTGAGTTTACAGTATAAGGATCCTGGGAACAGTCCTATGAAGGAACCCAGGCTCAGGTATTCTTGGCAGACTGAAATGGAGCCCAAGGCTCTCATTTCTTACAACTTCCAACAGCACTAGATAGATCAAGGTTTACATCTGTAGTTCTATGGCTTATGAGCTGATGATGTTATTTGTATGTCCCTGCTTTAAGCTTCTAGTCTCCTCAGCTGTAAAATGTGAATATTAAAAGGACATGTCTCATTGGTTTATTACAAGAATCAAATGAGATGATATATGTAAAGGACACAGCAGCACTTGGCACATAGTAAGCACTCCAGAAATGGTAGCTGTTTTATTATTTCAGTGCCTCATATACATTAGATCCAAGGTTCTAAGAGAAAAAGAAAAAAGTCTCTAATTTCATCTAATCCTTTCAACCAACCAGAAAATTAAAAACAAACCAAAAACTCCTTCATTATCTGAATGACCTAATTATAAACCAATCTAAAGAACGCTCTGAAAATACTTTTAAATAAATGAGATACTTTGAAGATTTAACAAAAAGCCTGCCTTCATAATTCCCCCAACTGCATGGTAGAGATGAAATTATTTTCCCTCTGTTTTATGGTCATTAGCAAATTAACCTGACTCACTAAAAGAAGAGATTCTGGAGATTGCCTCAGGAGGCCTAAAATAAGTTTGTTGAACAAACAGCACATCATTTTAGCTAGAAATTAATTTTCAGTATCCAACCAGCTTTCAGCTGCAGCAATGTCAGAAAGCCTGTGTGGTCTGTGCAGGGGTGGAGCAGCCAAGATAGTGTGAGGATGGGGGAGGGGTGGCATTCAGAAGGCTCACAGCAATGGCTAATTATGTCATCATGGAAATAATTAGTCTTTGCCAACCAGAATGGCTCTTTCTGTACTTAGGAACTGATATCTGCCTTGCTTATATTGCCTCATATTCCACAAGGAATAGCTGATAACAAAGAGAGGTGAATTTAGAATTCTTGGTACTCACCTCTCATTTGCAAACTAATCCTGATCTTCCCCTTTACTCTTTCTAGCAGATCCTTACGTTATAAAGCCTATGAGATCCATCCCATGGTTAAAGAAGTGTATCAATTTTAAAAAATAAATGGAAGTTTGAAATTATTACTCTCAATTATTCACATACAAAACTTGTTCTTTGTGAGTTATACCTGTCAGATTATTAACCTGAGATAAAAGATTTCCTACATTCAATGGGTGTCCAGTTTTCCTGACACTGTACAGGCAGATAGTTCACTGAGAATACAGTTACATTTTCCTAGGTTCTAAATAAAGTTGAAAGGACAGACTCCTGTCAAACAAACCCCTTAAAACATATCAGCTATTTCTTTCCTTGGGGCTCAGTTTCCTCCTCTGAAAAGTAAAGGAGTGGAAGTAGACAGTGTTTGAAGGTTCCAAAGGTAAAATTCTGAGATCTATTTATGAGCTGGTATCTTCCATTCTCAGTGGTTCATGGGGACTTCCAAAATAATCTAGTCAAAACTAATACAATGCTAGAATCCCCACTACTATGTCTGATCATCCCCATTGAAAGAAAATTTACTACCTCCTGAGGCAATCCAATCAAACTTCCAACAATTATTTTCACTGGAAGCTTCTTTCTTCTATTAAGTTGCAATCTATTTCTCTGAAATTTTCACATATAGATCATGAAAACTGAATGTTATAAGCATACTTCTCTGTATCAGCTTTGATATCTGTCATCTATCTAAATTTAACAATTTACTTATCTAGCCTTAAAGTATATGTATATGTATGTATATATAGTATAGTATGTGTATATATATATATGTGTGTGTGTGTGTATGTGTAATATAATCTTTGTATATTGCTATAGCTGAAGAGTTAGAACCATCACTTCTTAAGTTACAAGGTCTTGAACTACATTCTCTATACCTGTATGTTCTACATTCTCTCAACTTGTATGTTCTACTTCCTACATCCTACTTTTCAACAAGCATAACAACAATCATCAGATGTTCTGAAATATATTCATGTTTATTACAACACAGAAAAAAACATCCATATAAGGACCTGCATTTTCATGTGGATTTTGTATAGATATGCTCTATGCATAAGTAAGTGAATAAGTAAAAGGTATGTGGTGTATACATATCATAAAGGATGATATTCAAATATCCAGAAAGCACTGTCAAAATGATTCAAGCATAGTATTACCACAACCACTTACTTATTTCTAATGTCTTTGAAACTTTATCACATTAAACATGTAAGGGAGCCCTTATGAGCCATGTTTTAAGCTAAAGAGTTCTATTCAGTTAAACTCTAAATAATAACATATTCATTTTTGTTCAGTCTTACTTGCTACAGCTACAGTCATCCACAACATTCCAATAAATGCTGGAATCCAAATCCTTCTTGACATTAATCCTAAACTAATCACTTTTCTAGGAATTCGATTTATCTTATTGCTTCTATACTTTCAAATCAACATTATATTTCTTATGAAGTCAGAAATAGCTAGACAACTTATTCAATATCTTGATTCTAGAGAGCCCAGATTGAGCACAGCAACATTCATAGTTAAACATGTAATGTATATTTTTTCATATTACTAATAAAGTGAGGAGTTGCATTTGTACTCACAGATGGTACTGGAAACACACCTCAGCACTTCTGTATTTTAGAATAATTGTGATGGAGAAATTTAAAAGTATTTGTAAGCTCCTATGAGGTAAAAGGTACTGTCTAGGCAAAGCAAAAAAATAAACTTGTCTATGAACATTGTGTTTCAGTTGTCTCAGTAGTGAAATGGAATTAACACCACCAAAGTCTTGTGCCTGATAAGGTGTTTCCACCAGAGGAGAAAAAAGCATAGGAAAGAATATTGACAACCCTAGAAAGCATCATATAGACATTAAGACATTGAATTAGTTGCCATTACTGTTGCTATCCATATAAGTACCATTCTTACTTGAATATTAACCTAAATGTCTGAATCTTATATATATATATTTTTTTTAATTCAAGCTAATATTTTCTGGAGGGCAAATTTTCTCAAGACATTTTAAAACTTCCTGATTATTTTGCTTCTAGCCAAAAGTACTGCAAAAACAGCCACTCTTACAATTCTTTCACACCCCTGTTTCCAATCCTGGATAGACTCTCAAATACAAAAAAAGATGTGTTAAGATAGTCAAGGGAAAAGCTCAGTGGGTATTACTGAAACTCTAAAACAAACTCTGGAACAAAAGTGCTGGTAGCAATTTTTTGGCACTCAGTTTGCACTCCTTCCATCTATTGAGATGGCCAATCTGCCCTAATTTTTAGGGTTTTGATGATAAAACATTTTAATGGCCTAGCATGTTTTCCTTATATTTGTAATCCTGATTTCCAGCACTGAAATCCTCTATCTGCGTAAGACAATGGAACACATAGGAGCATTCATACCTTGTCAGACTTGGAAACTTTAAGGCTATTCATCTAACATTCAGTAACTCTAGTAATAGAAGCACTTGATAACAAATGATATTTTATTTATTTCCACTAATACCCACCCCAAAAATAATTTACAAGAAGATTAGCAGAGTCTGGAAAGGGCATGAGGGCCATCTTGTTCTGATGGAATAATTTCAATGCTCAATGATTTCTCTCTAGTTTGCACTAAGATCTTGGGGTGATAAAGAAGTTTATGTCAACTGTCTTCAGCTAAAGAGAGAGGGCTTTATTAGATAGACAAAGGATATATGAAGAATAATACCAGGGGGGAAAATAGAATTAATGGTAAAAAATACCCATAAACAAAATGGGAACTAATTTTGGTAGATTAATTTTAGGTGTTTGCATGATGTCATTCTTTTTAAAGGCCACTGGAAGTCACTGAGTTGTTTAAAGAGAAAGGTTAGAAGGATTTAGGGGAACTAAAAACTTGCAGTTTCAAGGAAACATAAAGCATGCATCTACTCTAGTATGCCTTTAAGTGAAGAAAGGAAGAAAGCATGAGTGCTCTTCTAGTCATGGCAGCCAGGACTCCTATGCTTTATTTTTTTACCTAAAAGAAGAAAACAACAGTGAAACTAAAACCACCAAGTTCAATTCCACAGGCCAAATCCTATAAATAGGTCAGACCCAACTTTCTTATGGAAAGACATACAAAGTAAGAAAGGAAAAAAAAAAAAAAAGATTGGAACTGCTTTTCAAAGTTGTCTGAATTTAATGCCAAGTCCACAGGGTGGTTTTGTGAGTTGTGTGAAGCCCTACACAGTCACCAGTGGCCATGTTCATGATGCTAAGACATGATAGAAAAAGTTATTAAAAAGCACACACACTAAGTTCTTTATAACAATGTTTACAACATACAATTTCAGTTATTACAAATTTCATAGTTGTAGTTTAGAGTTGCATATATTAATTCTCCATGAAGTCATACATAAAATGGCAGGATTAAACATATAAAACAGTTCATACTCTGCATTTTGAATACAGCTTTCAGTATGTTTTTCTGCATGTATCATAAGGACCATGGTTTAAAATAATCCAGTTTATTTTAGATTTGTGTCCCATATAGATATAAGGATACTGTAATAGGAAACACTTTAGGATTATGATTCAGAATTTTTCATTATCATAGCATCATTCATAATCCCCTTTAGTTTAGAATATACTCCAAGATAAAAATTTATGTTAGAGTAGTTTCCCTAATAGATCAACTCAGCCATAATTTTCATAAAGATGATGTATCTATTGAGATCAAGAGAAAAAGCTCAGAAGTCTCATGTTCTACATGCATTTGCCTTCTAGATTCACCTTTCAGCAAACACTTATTATCTACAATTGTGCCATGTGCTACACTGGACACAGAGATAAATAGGGAAATTGGCATGCATTAGTGGAAAAAGCCTAAAATAATTTATGTAACATGCTTAGCTCATTGCCTGGCACAGATAAGCCCTCAGTAAGGTTAGCTACTGCAACAATGACAGCACCATGAAGACCCATATGAAAACATTCCAAAACTGCCGTGCTTTCTCTTTCCACAATGTATTGTGCTATTAATTTCACTTTCAATAGCAACAAGCTTTCTTCCTGCCAGGCAAACAGGACCAGACAAATGAACAAAAACATACAATACAATGAGTAACATGATTAGAACGGTAAAAATAAAGTATTATGGTCACTCAAAATAGGTTGTGGAAATGAGGAAAGATTACCTTCTCATGGGAATTAATATTTGATCTGAGTTTTGAAAGATGGGAAGGGTTCAGTATGAGAGCTCAGCTAGATTACAGATTCCATAAAGGGAGCTGTCAGGCAATGTAGTGGCTAATCTTTAAAGCCAGGCTAAGAGCTATTTTTTTTTTAAGATTATATTTACCAAGGAATAGAGAGTCAGTAAAAACATTTGAACATGCAGTAACATATACATATACATGTCTACATACATGCATGTGTGTATGTGTGTGTGTGTGTATGTATAAATGTGCAACACTACACTACTCCAAAATACTTTTTCCTTCCTTTGTTCTGGAGCTTTTGCACAGGACAAGTGTAGTAGAAGACTAAACTACTACCTGCCCCAAAGGCTGAGAGAGAGCCTAGTTTAGATCTAGAGGGATCTAATCTTTGGGAAGACAGAAATATTTCTTGTCTTCATCATAAAAGTCAGATGATTCTTTGCCTACTGCTTGGTATATTAGTTTCCTAGGACTGCTGTAACAAATTGGGTGAGTTAACACAGCAGAAATGTATTCTCTCAAAGTCCTGGAGGCTAGAAGTCCAAAATTAAGGTTTGGCAGAAACATGCTGTCTTTGAAGGCTTTGGAGAAAGAATCCTTCCTAGCTTTTTTTAACTTCTGGTGACTGCTGACAATCTTTTGTGTTCTTTGGCTTGTAGGTGCATCACTCCAATCTTTGCCTCTGCCTTCAAGTGGCCTTCTCTCCTGTGTGTCTTTGTCCAAATATTCCTCTTCTCATATGGATACCAGTCATCAGATTAGGGACCACACCAATCCAATGTGACTTCATCTTAACTTGATTATACCTGAAAAGACCTTATTTCCCAATAAAATCATATTCACAGATTCCAGAGATTGGGACTTCAACATATTATTTTGGGGAACACAATTCAACCCATAATAGTTGGCTTGTAGATCACTGAAGAGACTATAGTGTCTCCTCCTAATGGTGGTCTCTGATCCAGTGACCTGATAACTGAGGATTTACAGAGCCATAAGTGTTCATGATTCTGGGAGGTGGGGACACAAAACTGCACAAGTGCCTGGAAAAAAACAGCCTCCGACCTCCCTACACTTCTGATCTCCCCACTACAAACTGCCCAAGAGTCAAGTCTCAAGAAACAAGGAAGCTTTTATTAGAAGTGAGATCCACCTAAAGTGATGAAATTTAAGGCAACCCTATCCTGTTTTATAGCTCTGTTTACCTCAATCCCCACAGCAGCACCCCCCCCCCCAAGAGGTACACTCCCTTGCTACCTCTCATTGCTCAGATTCAGCTGAACAGTTTTCAAAAGCTTATGCAAGTACACAGGTATGAGGAGGCCTCTGGAGACCACATGACACTCACTTGTAAGAGGGGATGTGGTTAGGCTATCTATCCTGAGATAGCCAAAAGAAATGCACCAGAAAAAAGTGTTAAGACCATTACTGACCTGTGCATAGAAATAAATGTTGGTCAATTTCTACTTTATGCTTTTGTTTGACAAACTCTTAAAAAGAGCAACTAAAACTCTGCATTTTTCTCTAAACTAAAAAAAAGTCATAAAAATTTTATTATTGCTTCAAGTTTCCCTATCTTACTAAATGCTAAGTGACATGGATATTGGGCCTCTATCTATTTCACTTGCTTCTATAACCCTAGTGGTGCTCATTATATAGCAAGAGTTCAATGGATATTTGGGAAATGATTACAGGCCAAAAGGAAATGGAAATGAAGAACCAATAAGTCATTCTGCAGTTGTGGACTTGGTCATTACATGAATATGAATCAGATAGTACTACTGAGCTGGGAAACTGTTGACTTTAAAGGTGGACAGGCATAGAGTTCACTTGATCTATATCCCACAGAAAACTAAGATACCACATCCAATGTCCAGCGCCAGTTTAGAACATATGCACTTAAAAACTTGCTTTTATCTTGAATTCAAATCCAAATTTACTTTAAAAAGATAAAATCTATAGTCATATGAGTTTACAGAAACTTCTCAATTGACAAAGAAACAAATTACAAATATTAAAAATGAATCCACGCTACTGCAACCCATTATTTGTCCATCATTGTAAAGTATTAGCATGGATTTATTTTTAGTGGGGTTTTTTTTAGATTTTATTTATTTATTCATGAGAGACACGAGAGAGAGAAAGAGGCAGAGACAAAAGCAGAGGGAGAAGCAGGGTCCATGCAGGGAGCCCGATGTGGGACTCAATCCCAGGAATCCAGGATCACGTCCTAGGCCAAAGGCAGGCACTAAACCGCTGAGTCACCCAGGTGTCCCATTTTAGTTTTATATTTTACCTGTACTTTCTAGTCCTTCCCTTAAAATGGATTACCACATCTTCTAGTTCAGGGGTCTGTACCAATATGGACATACTATTTTTTCATAACTTTATTCTTTAAAGTTATTGAATATGTGTGCTTTCACTGTACAATTCTTTTAACTTTCCTGTATGTTTGAAATTTTCCATAACAATATTTTGAGAAAAATAATGTTAGGAAAGAAGAGTAGGTATGGGTCACTTATTGTCACTGATTATGCATTAATGAAACGACTAGATATTCACTTTTTAAACTTTTGCTTTCACATTTATTGGCATGTTTTACCACCTAATAGCTCTGTAAATCTTGGGCAGTAATTTCTCTGAGTTTATTCTATAGCACAAGAATATGTCACATGCCCAAAGGTAGTGGGTTGTGTCAGATGATATCTTGGTATCATTTGATATAAATTCCTGATTAATGTTAATATATAGAAGTGGAGTATAAAACGCCAATTGCCTTAATTTGTTAATAGATAAAAGCTCGTGCATGTCTGTGTGAGTGTTGAACCATAGGAAATTGACATTTTTATACTCAGAAATTGTCAAACATCAGAAGTTTCCTATGATTCAACCTAATATGTACTAATATATGTAATACAATCTCTACCAGATATTCCAGATATTCTATTTATTCAACATGTACTTGGCACCCATTTTATGTCAGCAACAAGCTTTCTTGTACATCAGATACAAGGAGGAAGAGTACCTGCACCAGAGGAGTATATAGTACAGTCTCTTCCTCCCCAGGTATAGGATCTAACAGAAATGCTTATCATGTACCATGGAAACACAGAGAAGAGGCCACTAACTCTGACTGTGCTATTGAAAAGTACTTCACTGAAGACTTAATAGGAGTCTCTCAAAAAAAGGAAAGAAAGGTAAGGGCACTATAGCACCACTGTGAGATGGCATGAAGATATGCATGGATTTTTCCTGTCAGGGAATAATGAGAAGCTCTGGATAACAGAAGTATAGTGTAAGGGGAAGGATGAGGGCTTTAAGGCAAGAGATGTAGATTGGGTCCTAGTGTAAAGGTCATGCCCAGGAGTTTAAGATTTTAACTTATTTATAATGTCATTTATAATATCTCTCACACACATGCATGGAAATCTTTCGGTTTTGAAAAATATTAATTTCAGATAGATAACTGGTGACAATGTGGATGATACACTAAAATTGGGAAAAGTAGGTCTCCAGGTGACAAGATAGGAGGCTGTCGCAAATGAATGGCAGCAGGAGAGCAGAAAAGAGATGGTAGATTCACAGAGATTTCTGGCAATAGAACTGACAAGATTTGGTAATGATACCAAATATATATCTGTCATCAAATTTGGGAACTTTTAGGTTGTTTCCTTAAATATTTTTTCTACATTGTTTTCCCTCTGTCTCCTTTCAGACCCCACTTATATTCATGTTAGACTTTCTGATACTGTCCTACAAGTGACAGTCTCTTTTCATTTTTATTTTAAATCATTTCCCTCTTTGTTATTTAGATTGAATAATTGCTATTATCTATCTTCAGGTTCATTGGTTCTTTCTTCCATCTTCAATTTGCTCTTAAACCCATCCAGTGTTTTTTTTTTTCCTTTCATATATTGTATTTTTTAGTTCTATGGTTTTCATTTGGTTCTTTTTTAGAGTTTCTATTTCTCGGTTGAAATTTTCTCTACTGACTTATTGTGATCATATTTTTCTTTACATTTTTATATAGTTGGAACAGCTGCTTTAAAATCTTGTATGCTAATTCCAATCTCTTGGAGCATTCTCTACTGATTACCTTTGCTCTTTAGTATGGGCATCATTTCCTGTTTTCCTCATATTTAGTCATTTTGTTTGGCAACCTGGATCTTGTAGAGAATAAGTTACATTTCTCAGAGATTGCTGATATCTTATTTGTTTTTACAGGAAGATACCTTGGCAAACTAGAATTCCAACTTCTGTCTGCCTGTGGTGGTTAGCAATTCAATGGTGGTGTTCAATTCCCTCAATCTTAGGTGGCTAGTGTCTACCCCACATACATACCTCACAGGTCAACCAGATATTTGGACAGAGTTAACATGCAGAATTTGAGACTCTCCTTCGTGTCTCTCTCCTTTCTGAGATTTTCATCCTCACTTTCCAGTTATTACAGTAACCCTGAATACAGTGCTGACTGGAGCTACCCTCAGATGACAAGCATTAAATATGGGACACTTACTGAGCACTATTCTGTTTCCAAGTAGTAATGCTTCTCTAGTTTCTGCCCACTTTTGTTTGCCCTCCAGCAGATTCAGATAGTTGTTCTCTCTCTCTCTCTCTCTCTCTCTCTCTCTATATATATATATATGTATATATATATGTGTATATATATATACATACACACACACACGCACACTCACACACATGTGTATATGCATCTGTGTGTTCATATAAAGATGTGTATATTGTGTTGGTGTGTATATACTTGCTATCACTGGAATGTTGATCTGATCTGAGCTACTCTGCCACTACCAAGAAAACCCACACCAAATATAAGATCAGATGTATTCTCTGTTTAGAAAGTAACTAGAGAGGAAAAATCTGTAAGTAATAAAGTCCTTACATAAAAAGTTAAATATATTAAGAAAAAAACAACCCCAAAGAAAAGCAGGCAAAAGAATGAACAAACATTTCACAGAGGGTGAAATGCAAATAGTCAATAAACATGTAAAAAAAGATCAACTCTTGAAATAGTCAAGTTACTTCAAATGAAGATAATAATATTATACCTATTTTTAACAAAAATTAAGGCGACTAAGAAAACCAAGATATGGATCAGTGGGGTTTTGTATATAGTGCTTATAGGAAGATAAAATTGTACAGTGGAAAAAAACTGTACAGTGGAAAATAACTTGATACATCTCAAAAAGTTGATAATTTGCTATTCCATTTTAAAATATACACAAAATATACACAACCTAGAAAATATCTTTGTGCATCAGAAGTACTAGAATGTTCAGAGAAGCATGTTTCACAATAATATAAAATCAAGAAAACCAAATGTCCACTTATAAAAGAGTGGACAAATTTTGATACATTCTCAAAGCTAATATTTTACAACAATGATAAGAATGACCTACCACTACACATTAATATATATTATTTTAGAAAAAGTACCAAATAGAAAAAGACTAGATACAAACATTATCAAGCCATTTTTATAAAGCTCAAAAGACAAGGAACCAAAAAATATCTTATTTGAATTCATATGGCTACATAATAAAATTATTTTTAAAACATTTTATTTATTTATTTGAATGAGAGAGAGCAAACAAACAGAGGGAGAGGCAGGGAGGAAAGTAGACTCCCCATGGAGCAGAGAGTCCAACATGGGACTGGATCCCAGGACACTGAGATCATGACCTGAGTCAAAGGCAGATGCTTAATCAATTGAGCCACACAGGTGCCCCAGTGAAATTATTTTTTTAAAGAGAATGGTTAATGAAAAACTCAATGAAAACTCTGGGGAAAAACACCTTTTTAAAGAATAAAAAGGTATTGGTAGTTTTTTAATTCTTTTTTTTTTTTTTTTTTTTAAGATTTTATTTATTTATTCATGAGAATACACAGAGAGGAGAGAGAGAGAGGCAGAGACACAGGCAGAGGGAGAAGCAGGCTCCATGCACCGAGAGCCCGACGTGGGATTCGATCCCGGGTCTCCAGGATCGCGCCCTGGGCCAAAGGCAGGCGCCAAACCGCTGCGCCACCCAGGGATCCCTAGTTTTTTAATTCTTAAAGAGGGGATGGATTCATAAGTATTCCTTTGAAAATACAGTTCATAAATCATTCATATTTACATATAATCTTTTGTATGCATAAAGTAAAATATTAAAACACAAAACAGTCAGAAAATGAAGAGGAATTAGAAAAAAGATGAAAAAAACATAAGGAAAGATATCTTGTCATGCTTTTTACTTTTAATTTATTTTTTGTATATTTTTTATTGGAGTTCGATTTGCCAACATATAGTGTAACATCCAGTGCTCATCAGGACAAGTGCCCCTCTCAGTGCCCATCACCCCGTCCCCCCCACCCACCTCCCCTACCACTACTCCTAGTTTGTTTCTCAGAATTAGGAGAGTCTCATGTTCTGCCATCCTCTTTGATATTCCCCACTCAATTTCTCTCCTTTTCCCTTTAATACCTTTCACTACTTTTTATACTCCCCGTATGAATGAAACCATATAATGGTTATCCCTCTCCAATTGACTACTTCACTCAGCTTAATACCCTCCAGTTCTATCCACGTTGAAGGAAATGGTGGGTATTTGTCTATCTAATGGCTGAGTAATATTCCATTGTATATATAGACCACATCTTCTTTACCATTCAACTTTTGAGGGACACTGAAGCTTCTTCCACAGTTTGGCTATTGTGGACATTGCTGCTATAAACATTGGGGTGCAGGTGTCTCACTCTTTCACTGCATCTGTATCTATTGGGTAAGCTCCAGCAGCGAAATTGCTGGGTCAAAGGATAGCTCTATTTCTAACTCTTAGAGGAACCTCCACACAGTTTTCCAGAGTAGCTGCACCAGTTCACATTCCCACCAACAGTGAAAGCGGGTTCCCCTTTCTCCACATCCTCTCCAAATTTGTTATTTCCTGTCTTGTTAATTTTCCCCATTCTCACTGGTGTGAGGTGGTATCTCATGGTGGTTTTGATTTGTATTTCCCTGATGGCAAGTGATGCAGAGCATTTTCTCATGTGTTCATTGGCCATGTGTATGTATTCTTTGGTGAAATTTCTGTTCATGTCTTTTGCCCATTTCATGATTGAATTGTTTCTTTGCTGTTGAGTTTAATAAGTTCTTTACAGATCTTGGATACTAGCCCTTTATCTTATATGTCCTTTGCAAATATCTCCTCCCATTCTGCAAGTTGCCTTTTAGTTTTATTGACTGTTTCTTTTGCTATGCAGAAGCTTTTTATCTTGATTAAGTCCCAAAGGTTCATTTTGCTTTTGTTTCCCTAGCCTTCATAGATGTATCTAGCAAGAAGTAGCAGTGGCCAAGTTCAAAAAGGGTGTTGCCTGTGTTCCCATCTAGGATTCTGATAGATTCTTGCCTCACATTCAGATCTTTCATTCATTTTGAATTTATCTTTGTGTCTTGTGTAAGAGAATGCTCTAATTTCATTCTTCTGTCCAATTTTCCCAGCACCATTTATTGAAAAGACTGTCCTTTTTCCAGTGGATAGTCTTTCCTGCTTTGTCAAATATTAGTTGACATAGAGTTGAGAGCCCATTTCTGGGTTCTCTCTTCTGTTCCATTGATCTATGGGTCTGTTTTTGTGCCATGACCACACTGTATTGAGGATCACAGCTTTGTAGTACAACTTGAAATCCAGCATTGTGATGCCCCCAACTCTGGTTGTCTTTTTCAACATTTGCCCTGGCTATTCATGGTGTTTTCTGATTCCACACAAATCTTAAGATGATTTGTTCCAACTCTCTGAAGAAAGTCTATGGTATTTTGATAGGGATTGCATTGAATGTGTACATTGCCCTGGGTAACATTGACATTTTCACAATATTAATTCTTCCAATCCATGAGCATGCAGTATTTTTCCATCTCTTTGTGTCTTCCTCAATTTATTTCAATATGAATTTAGTGTCATCGTAATATCTATTCAGTCCCTGTTTTGTGGATTACTTCTTTGGGGGTCCTCTTTCTTTTACAGAGTCCCCCTTAATATTTCTTGCAGAGCTGGTTTGATGGTCACATATTTTCTCAGTTTCTGCCTATCTTGGAAGCTTTTTATCTCTCCTTCTATTCTGAATGAGAGCCTTGCTGGATAGAGTATTCTTGGCTGCAGGTTCTTCTCAATTAATACCCTGAATATATCCTGCCAGCCCTTTCTGGCCTGCCAGGCTTTGTGGAGAGGTCAGCTGTTAATGTAATATTTCTCCCCATATAAGTTAGGGATCTCTTGTCTCTTGTTGCTGCTTTAAGGATTTTCTCTTTTTCCTTGGAATTTGCAAGTTTCACTATTAAATGTTGAGGTGTTGAATGTTTTTTAATGATATTGTGGGGGACCTCTCTACCTCCTGGATTTGAATGCCTGTTTCCCTCCCCCAATTAGGGAATTTCGCAGCTATGATTTGTTCTAATATGCTTTCTGGCCCTCTGGCCAGCCCTCTCTGGCACTCTCTGGAACCCCAATTATACGTAGATTTTTTTTTTCCTCTGAGCCTATCATTTATTTCCTTTAATCTTTCTTCGTGGTCTTTTAATTATTCTTCTCTTTTTTCCTCAGCTTCCTTCCTTGCCATCAACTTGTCTTCTATGTCACTCACTCTTTCTTCTGCCTCATTAACTCTGGTTCTTAGGACCTCCAGTTTGGATTGCAGGTCATTTAGTTGATTTTTCATTTTGGCCTGATTAGATCTAAGTTCTGCAGTCATGAAGACTCTTGAATCATTTATGGTTTTTTCCAGAACCACTAGTAGCTTTATAATTGTGCTTCTGAATTGGCTTTCTGACATCGAATTATAATTCAAATTCTGTAACTCTGTGGCAGGGAGTACTGTTTCTGATTCTTTTTTTGTGGTGAGTTCTTCCTTCTAGTCATTTTGCTCAGTGCAACTTGGCTGTATGAGAGGTGTCAGTCAAGAATATCAACCACGACCTAAGTAAATTTCACCCTAGATGTTTCTGATGAGGTCAGAGACCAGAAATTGATAACAAAGATCAGAACGAAATAAAACAAAAGGACCACTAAAGTGAAAACAAACTTTAAAACAAAGTAGTAAAAAAATAAAAGGCCAAGAACCCCAAAGAAGAAGAGGAAAAAAAAAAAAAAGAAAAGGAAGAGAAAAAAGCAAAAGTAAAGAGGGAAAAAAAAGAAAAAAAGGAGAAGAAAAAGAAAATAAAAAAGCGTAGTAGGACTGGGAGATGGTGGTGTTGACAAAGTTGTAGTGTAGTCTACCTGAGGGGTTCTAGAGGGTGATCCTCTTGGTTTTGAGTATATTAAGTACTGTATGTTAGAAGATGCTCAGTCCCAAATTTATGCAAGTAGAAATACTTGTAGAGAGCCCCACCATTGACAACCAAAACATAAATGAGATAAAAGAGGGGGGCAGAATGGGAATGAAGAATCTCACGTAATGAACCAGCATGGTATACCTTGGTTCTGGGTGCATGCTGCCATATATTAGAAGGTATGAGCTTCCACCATTGTTGAACAAAATGAAGAAGAAAACAAAAAACACAAAACAAATAAAAAACATATTTTGTATATCTCCCAAAATTAAGTTGCATATGTTGAAGGGAATCTAGAAGTGGAAAATATATCTAGGACCTGTAATTGTAGAACTATGAAGGTGAAAAAGGAAGAAACTTAAAAATGAAGAGGTGGTAAAATATTGTAGTTAAGGTGGGAAAAGAGAAAAAAATGGAAATTCACAGTCTGATATAAAAACAAGTTGTACTGGAAAAAGGAAGAAAAAAAATAGGAATGGTATCCACTAGTTCCATAGTAAATCCCTGGACTTCCCTGGAGCTTTCCAGCACTGCTTGGTCAAGAACTTGCTCTTCTCCTGTCCTTCCAGCTGGTCTTATGGGGAAGGAGCCTGCTGTACTGACTCTCAGGTGTGTGCACCTCGGGGACCTGCCCCTCCTCCTTCCGGGTGCTGGGCTCAGTGGGAGCTGGTTACCCCATGAGGCCCCTGTTTTCTGGTGGTGCCACCTGTCCCAGGCACAAGGTGAGACATGAGGAACAACAACACTGGCGTTGGCCAGGTCTCCAGCTCTGGAGTCAGCTCCCACAGTAACTACCGCAGTCTCCCAGTCCACACTTTCCTAGATGCTCCTGGGGTGGGGGGCACTGATCTGTACAACTTGGGGGCACCCAGCGGCAGAAGAGTCCTTGCTGTCCTGTGCCCTCCCTACCTCTGCCTGTCCCGGGAGGAGTGCAGGATCCTGAGCTGTGTCCGCTTGGCGCCCTCGGATCCCGGGCCTGTGCTTCTGGAATTGCGCTCCCAGGGCCGGGGCTCCCGAAGGCAGCAGGGCACAACGCCTCCGACCAGAGCTCCTGCCTGACTGCCCAGCTTCTCCCCGATGCCCCTCCGGCTGCATGCTTCAGCCCTTACGGAGATGGGCCCACAGTTTGTGGTGGCTTTCCCCCAGGCACACTTCCTCTATTCCTGTCATGCTTTTTAGCTGAGTAAATACTACTTGGCTAAATATATTTTTTGTAAATCTCAACTAGAATGACATTTAAATAATAAGATACTCAGATGTCTTTTAGAATTAGCATATTTTTGGAGTAATAAGGCTTTCAAAAGTCATATTTGTGTCAAAAATGACATTCTAAGGACTTGTTACATAGTAGCTTATATAAAACATATTTTTTGAAAAACTAATTTCGACTTCAATTTTCTGCACAAACATCCTGGCACTTGAAACTTAGTACTTAAGCTTATTATTTAAATAGGCCCTCCCCTTTGGTTTACAACTAGTTTGATAGTGTATTCTAAGCAACTATTGTTATTGAGACTGAGAATATTAAAATTCATCATCCCAAATTAGGTTTCTGAGTTCTCTCCTATTCCAAAATCTTGTCTAAATCGATAATTTGCTTTCAAAATGTAGGTCATTTTGAAAGAAATGCTTTCATAAGAAAACCCTGTATGATTAATGCTAATTTGAAAAGGTACCTTAAAATTCTGTGGTCTTCTGAACATTACATGTTGAAAGAAAGTTATTTGGGATCATATTGTAAGCATCCCAAAATGGCCAAGCCATTCTCTAGTGATATTATAGAGTTCATCTTGAAAGCAGCTGGAAATATTTAGGGAAATAGTCACAATTTAGAACGTAATTAGATTCTTAGTCATCAAGGTAAAGAACATACCAGACAACAATCAATATGCCAGGCTTTTTCAGACCAAGGACAGAAAATGAACTGCAAATCTAGAAGAGATTTCCAGAAGAGAAAAACATTCTTCCTTTTTTCTCCTACTTACCAAGTATGTTTTAAGTTCTAATGGGTTGGTTTCTCCAATCTGATGATACTAGAACACTAAAAAATTAAAGTATAGGTGATTAAGAGCAGGGAAATGTTGAGATCCTTCCTATTCAAGTGTAGTTTGCAGACCAGATGGGATCTTGGTTGAAATTCAGAAGCTTGGGGCCACCCAGATTTACTGAGTCAAAATCTTCATTCCATAAGACCCCACAAGATTTATGTGCACATTAAATTGAGGAACTCCCTGGGGTAGACTAAGTTTATTTCAAATAAAGTTACATAAAAATAATTTGCTTTTCATGGGTTCATTATATTCCACAAAAATGCTCATGAATAATAAGGAAGGCCTAAAGAGAGACAGTGCTATTTGCTTTTCATCTCTCTTCTAACTAAAACAAAAAAAATGATTATTTATCTCCTTTCCTGGATATTAATTTTTGTGAACTGGGAAAGCTAGAAAAACAGGTGTTTCCCTTAAGAAGATCTTCAAGGGAAAATACTATGCTAGAATTATTATTCTGTTAAAAATCCTTTCCTGTTGTGTTCTCTTCTAAATTAAAAAGAGACCAAAAATTCACCCACTTATCCCAGTAGACATTAATGTGTGAATGTATAAAGGCTGAGTTAAGAATTCCAAGTACCCAGCTAAGATGTTGCCATTAGAGTTTACTTGTAACACAAAACTAAAAGTTTTTTAATTTGAAATTAGCCTTTTCCTAATTTCCATATGTAATCTGCCAGCAAGTCCTGTCAGTTCTAGGTCCACGGTACTATGGGCAGTTGTGCTCCATTTCCTCTGAAAATCTTATCCAAATCATCACTGTCTGTCTCCTGGGCCAGAGCAATAGCCTCTTAACCACCTGGTCCCCTCCATCCCCTCTTGCTTCCCTCCAGCCCTGACCAGATGGCAGTCAGTGGGGGACCTCTGCAAACAAAGCAGACCATCCCCTTTATGGCTCAGGCATCAGCCCAATAGACCCTGCATAGAAAGGCCCCTGCTTCCCTCAACACAAGTATCCTCCTGCTCCCCCATGGTGTACCCACACCAGCCTTAAGCCCCCATTTCTGGCCCTTTCCTGTCTCTGGTCTCTCAGTACCTGCTCCTCTCACATCACCTCAACATAAACACTCCAGTTCATTCTTATCTTTCAATTCAAAGGTTACCTGTGTGGGGAGGCCTCTCCTGGAAAGGCCACCTTAGATGAAACAGCACCTGTCCCTCATACCCTATCACTGTATCACCATCCGGCTTCTCTCCTAGTATCCTATAGTATAATCTGTAATAATCCTGTTGATTGGTTCACCTGCTTATTGTTTGTCTCCTGGCTAGACTGTATGGCCCATGGAAACAAGGACTGGTCTACCTTTCTCACTGTTCCATCCCTAGCACCCAGGACAGTATCTGGCACATAGAGGTGCCCAGTAAACATGTGATGAATGAATCAATGAGTGAAATTAAAGGAATTAACATTATAAAGATATGATTCTTAGATGGTTATTAAACATATTGTAATTATTTCTTTGTAACTTTATTCAAACAGAAAAAAAACTTAATACCTGAGTGATGTCACCGAACTATAAATCATCATTAATATCACCTTCATGTTTTTCATCAGTCCATATTTATAATCCATAGACACAGTGGCCACTAGCCTGGGGAGAATATATTGGTCACCAAAGTCACTCAGCCCAAATCACCTTTTATACTGCACGCAAGTATTTTCCTAAAAGTCATATCTGTCACACCGACAGACACAGCTAGCTGTCTACCAATCCATTTTCCTTTCTCCCTCCCTGATAGACCTCTATTGTTTTTGGAACATAAAAGTGCTCAGGTAGCACTTCTCAGCCTGCCTCCCAGTCAGGTGAGTGCCATGAAACACAGTTCTGATCAAAGAGACAGAAACTTAAATCTTTAAAGACAGTTTTGCATTGTTTGTAACGATTCCACTAATTGCTTTGGGATGCTCCCTCCTATTACCAACCTGGAACTTGAACATGGTGGCTTGATGTGCAGCAGCCCCAACCTGACCATGAGGAAGATATGAAGAGAAGCACAGAAATCTTGCTCTGGAGAGCCTCAGGACTCAGGACCAAAACCAGCAACTGATCCTTACTTTCAAATTTCTTGGTGAGCAAACACATGTGACTTTGTTTAAGCCATTCTTTTACAAAGTTTTCTGACAGACTTTGCTACTATAAAACCTCTAGTGAGGGCAGCCCTGGTGGTGCAGCGGTTTAGCACCGCCTGCAGCCCGGGGTGTGATCCTGGAGACCTGGGATCAAGTCCCACATCAGGCTCCCTGCATGGAGCCTGCTTCTCCCTCTGCCTGTGTCTCTGCCTCTCTCTCTCTCTCTCTTTCTGTCTCTCATGAATAAATAAATAAAATCTTAAAAAAAAAAACCTGTAGTGAGTCTTTACTGACTACAAGGTCAAGTCCAGACTCCTTCCTACACAGGAACACAGGAGTTTTGGCAATCTTATTCAAGCCTTATTCTTCCATCTCATCCCATCCCTCGGCCATGTTTTCCTAGATCCTCTCCACTACCAGTCCCCACCAATGCTCTCCAAACTTTCAATGAGTCTGAGCATCTCACCTTTCCCTACTATACCACACATCTCCCAACTTCTGTATATACTACTCCTCTTCTTCTCTCCATGAAAACCACAACCATCTTTTTAAGAACCAGTTCAAGTATCCTTCCCTCCACAAGCCTTCCACACCTCTCTGAGACAGTGTCCTTGCTCATTCTTCTGTGCCTCCCAGGACCATTACAGCACTGTGATCTGTGCTGCAACTGTCCTGTTATGTGCCTGTTCCCTCTGGTCTGTGAAATATAGGCCTGGTACCTCATTCATCTTTGCATCTTGATTAAACACCTAACACTCCACTGGTTACTACACCCCTAAAAAAATCACTCACCAAATATAGGAATGATTGTCCTTCAACCCATGGGCACTGTTTTAGAACCTTTACATTTCACTGTGTCTTTCTATGAATAATTCAATTTTAAGCACTCACTATGTGCCAGACTTCATTTTGACCATTAAGGATAAAGCACTGAACAAAGGAGACAAAATTTTGTCCCTACATAGGCATTCCTCCACTGAAAAAACTTAGACAAATCGAGTGCAAATTAATTAAAGGTATTGCAGGATATCTACTCTGGGCAGTAATAACTCATGAAGGTAGAGATGATCATATATGCCAAGGCAGTAATGGAATGCAAAAATATCATTTAGAAAATAAAAGAGAATTCTAAGGCTTCCTCATTAGAATATTAAGAAGAAAATAAGCAATAATTCCTTTTCCACTATTTGTGCTGGATCTAGTTACTAAGGAATAGAAGAGAAACACTGGGATGAAACAGAAATACTTATACTTCTACACTCAGATGAAGGCACAGGGATGTGTCTTACATGACTGCTACCTTATAACAGCCAAAATTTGGAAACAATCTAAATATTCCTCAATAGGGAGCCCATTAAATAAAATATAGTAATTTCATACTATGGAATATTATGCAGCATTAAAAGAATGAGGAAGCCCTAATAGCTACTGCTGTAGGAAAAAAAAAAAATCCCTCCAAGATATATAACCAAAAGAATAAGCGGGCCACAGAATAACACAGACTGCAGAAGGAGGGAGGGAGGGAAGCAGGGATGAAAACTGACAAAAGAAAAAAAAAAACTCAATGAAAGAAATTAAATCTGTAACTTCTTTCCCAGGGAAAAAAAGACCAGGCTCAGCTTTCATCCTTGATTCCTTACAAAACTTTTAAGGAAAAAATAATAGCGATCTTATAACATCTTTTTTTAAATTTTTTTAATTTTTATTTATTTATGATAGTCATCACAGAGAGAGAGAGAGAGGCAGAGACACAGGCAGAGGGAGAAGCAGGCTCCATGCACTGGGAGCCTGATGCGGGATTCGATCCCGGGTCTTCAGGATCGCGCCCTGGGTCAAAGGCAGGCGCCAAACCCCTGCCACCCAGGGATCCCCCTATAACATCTTGTAGAGAAAAGAAACAAGGAAATATTTACTATCTCATTTTATGTGGACAGCATGTTGACATCAAAATCTGACAATAATTTTATAAGAAAGAAATACAACAAGAACAAGCTACTGTCTCCCATAAGCATAGCTGTAAAAATCATACACACAGTAAAAGCAAATTAAATCCAGTGATGTAGAAAAAGAATTAAACACCACAACCAATATTAGCTTCCCCAAGAAATGCACAGGCAATTTAATATTTGAAGCCCACTAATAAAAATCAAAAGACTTACAGGAAAAGAAAAAAGAAGAAACTTATATGACCACCTCAAAAGGTCTAGAAAAAAAATGAGTCAACATTCATTCTTGGTAGAAAAAAAAAAACCAACAAATTAGGAATACAGGAGAACTTCCTTACTCTGGTAAAAGATACCTGTAAGAACAAAACAAATCAAAACAGAAAAATCCTATAGCAGATGTACTAATTCATGGTGAAATATAAAAAGCCATGTCCCACCCTCATTGCCCTGAATATAATAAAATACAAAAATATTTGACATTAAATTGATAAAACAAATCAGAGAGAGCTAAGAGTAACAACAGAGATGTTCTAACATAAAACACTGATATGAATAAGGTAATGGCCAACTAAATAGGTATTCCAAAAATATTTGTTGCATTAAGTAAATAATGCAACAAACATTATTATAATCATTCTGTTCAGGAATCAGGGCAGTTCAGTTTAAATTTGGTCCAGCAAATTAAATGCAAAAGTTGAAACAGGGCAATAGCAAATAGGTCAATTTATTTCTCACACATTTGTATTCATTTTCACCTTGTCTTGAACTTCTATTCTTAGATACATCTAAGAATTTAATTCTATACTCTTAGTTGCGTGTTACTGCTGACTTATTTGTTTTCTTTGTAAGTTACTTCAAGACAGTAGTGGAAGTAACCCCTGAATAAATACGTAAAAAAAAAAAAATCCAAAAACAAAAGGTGGTTAAAATAGGACTCAGCTAACAAAGTCACTCTTTTTAAGGCCTCAATTTTTCTTATCATGAGAAAAAATATCTAAATAGCACCAAATCCTAAAACACATTATTCTTTGCCATTTAAAAATACATTTTTTATTATTTTTAAAAGAAATTTCAAAGGCACTCAAAATGTAGATACTTGAATTATCAATAAGAATTCCTTCTAGGTTCTACTTTGGTAGACACGATAGGGAAGAGTAGAGATTATTTGTGAACAAAAATTACTTTCTAAAGAAACATGACAGTTACTAACATGAGACATTATCTTTCTATATTAAGTCTTTGGAGGTTCTAGGCTATTTAAAGTATGATGAACTTTTCTCTGCAAGGTAGACTTTGTAGTCCACCTTAATAACAGATAAAGATGATAGTGTTGCATTCCAACAGATTCTAAATTACAAAGGGCAAGGTTCTGTGCCCAACCAGCATAACCGTTAAAATGTCTTTTTTCCTAACATTAAGACAATTCCCAATGCACTAATGTAATAACTACACCATGATATTAGCTCCCTTGGGAAGGAGCTGTGTTAATTAACTGGCACACATTAGGCACTCTATTAAAGAGCTGTAAAATGAATGGATCAGGTTTAATTCATTTTATTCTAAAAGAGAAACACTAAAACATGCTTGTTACAAAATAAAACTATCTTAGGAACATAGTATCCACTACTAGAAAATATTTCCAAATTGTAAAAAATAAATAAACAGCTGATGACAGCACTAAATTGTTGAGAATTTACCACGATCCAGTCACTTTACATTTGTTACCTTATTTAATCCTTCCCAAAGCTCTATGAGGAAAATACTACTGGTATATACATTCTACAGATGGAGAAATTAAGGTTTAGAGTTACATAACTTGCCTGAGACACATAGCTACTAAATGGTAAAGCAAATATTTGACCTCAAACACTGTCTCTCAGATTTACTCTTTTAACCACTATATTATCCCATCTTCAATTTTGTAAACCACTTTTCACTTACAGTGTGTAGTCTTTGAAAGCCAATAAGAAAATAAGCACTAGGCAGACTCCTACTTCCTAAAAGGAGATATAAGATATAATGAAATTGCTTATAATGGCACATATTGGAGCCAAGATGGTGGTTTTTAATAAAACTGAGAAAGAGTGGATTGCTTTCCCACAGAAACTGTGGAAACACAGATGCTGCCCAACCTTAAAAATGTAAAATTGTTCATGTTTTTGATCTCTGGACCAAAGGAAAAACTACAAATTCCACTGTTTGGAAGATTTAATGGAAGAGTTTTAAAGGAAATCATTATTATAATCATGGTACCCACCAGCACTATGAGAGTCCAAGCTCTGTCAACATTTTCTTTATAAATTCACTATTAGGACTTTCTAACTCATCCAGTATTATTCAACAAGACCTTAAAAATCTGAAATGTAAGATCTTAAATGGTGAGTGATATTGTTCCAAGAATTAAAGATGAAAATGGATATCATGTGATACAGATACAATAGAAAAATGTTTGGATTATGCAGCATTTTAACATGTATTAGCTGTCTTTTACTTTGTTTTTCTTGCTTTGGGAGAAGATTTGGGGAGGGGGTGGCTGATCTGGAATGGAAGGTTGTATTGCAACAAACCATGAACAAAATTTTCAAAGTTTAGTATGTTACAAAGAGTTTGATAAACTCTTAAAAAACCTAGATATTATCTCCTCTTTTTTAGTCTGCACAAAGGCTTGGAATCTCATAAAGAGAGATTACGTTTAAGAACTCTGGCACTTTGTTTTTAGTCTAAATCATAAAAAAGACTGAAAGTACAGTCATTTCTAATCCTGTCTAGTACATTCCAGCTAACTGGGAGCAAGAAGACATAGAATAAAAGGAGCTATTTAGTCATTGTAAAACTTCCACAAGTGCTGAGCTAAATTCCTTTCTTCATAAGAGTTAAAGCTGAAGGGAGCTGATTCCTTGGAACATGCTTCTCTTATCTCTATACACTATATCCCCTGCCACTGTCTTTGTTCAAGACTTTAGTATGAAGGTGAAAAAAAATGCAGCAAATCATATCTTACAAAGGCAAGTGAAATAAATTTATTTAACAACTCATTCTGGAATTATAGTTCATGTCACCATTTATCATGCCTAAAACCATAATAAATGGTTTGTAAAATCACATCAGATGGCTAATTTAGAAGAGGGCCAATGAAACAATGCAATCCACTGAATTCTTTATGGCCAATCAACACAGTCACAAAATGTGGAAGAGACCACGAAAGATTAGGCCCCTCAGTGATGCCGGAAATAAAACACAGTGCCTTGTTCTAGACCACTCTATTTGCCTGGAACTACACAAACATAACCAAATATGGATTCCTTTGCTAACCTGTCCAATTAGATTCTAATCTTATGGATCTTACAAAAAATACCATCTACATGAAGTTTCAAATCTAAACTCCCTCTGCCTCTCAGGATTATTAAAAATCAGTTGGTTGATTATTATAATGCAAAGTGATTTAGACTCATTTTCTGGTAGGGTGTGATATTCTCTACCAAAAGAGCAGCAAACTGTTTAACCCAACTCAGGATTTTTGCTTCTGGATAGATTTACATGGTGAATTTTCACATCAAATATTCACTTAACGAGCGAAGCCTTATATTAATAGATCCATTTTAAATAAACTGTCCAATAAGTCTTGAAACTTTGAAAATTATAGCTCTTTTCATTATGCTTTAAATCTTATGAGTCACATAATTTTCTTATGTACCGTTTTTTGGCTACAAGCACATCCTAAGATTAAACACAAATGATTGAAAAGTAAACTGATGCATGTGTCAGCATAATCTAAACATGGAAGGCATCATTTTATAAGCGAAATGTTGCTAAAATTCTGAAGTTAGAAGGTTTACTGTAAGTAAGAAGCCAAAAGTTCAGACATTCAACCAAAGTTGATCCAAAACTCTTGCATTGGAAACATTACAAAAGTGGGCTTTTCCACGAAATGGTCTGTATTTCCTGTTTTTAGCTAAGCTGGAAGTGCAATAGGAACAATAGTTATTATGGCATGGCATTGCTTCTACTTCTGGTCTGAAAACATCAAGCAGATGCTACAAGCATGACGAATCAAAAGAAAAAAAAAGTTGAGTGGAGAGGTGTTCTTGGCTAACGAGGACAGAATTTCCTAACTTGACCACCAGTTAACCATAGCTTGGACACCCAGTGTGCAATGAGTCACTAGCTACTTGCTCCAAAATAACACAAGAACATCTTGGGCTAAATTGTTACTGGAGTACATTGTTAATAATATTTCCAGAAAAAAAATTAAGCAGAAATAGTTATTCAGTGGATAAAATGGCATTCACATGAATTCCTTTTTTACAAAATAATCTGGAAATGAGACAGTACAAGCAACCTGCTAGACAGATAGTCTGATAATGTTATTCACAACATGCATTTAGAAATTCGGGACAAAAATCACAGCTCCCATCAACAGGTTGATAATAGCTCTTCACAGGAAAAGCATGGAATTGACAGAACACGAGCTGAATTTTCAAAAGCAGAGTCACCAAAGTCTTATGGATTGGACTACAGAGCTATATTTTGCATCTTTCAAAAGGCCACTTAACTGCTATTGTCTCAAATTTATTTTCTTAGAATCTTTAGAGCTAAAATTTCCCAACTGATAAACTCAAACCACAAATATTCAACCATTTAGTTAATATCAGACCTGTACATTATTGATGGTGCATACTCAATTAAGAAAGCAAATCTGGGAGCAATTGCTGTGTTCAATTTGATTGCTCCATGATAAACAGCAATGGGTGAAGTTGGACAAGTCATCTAGTGATACAATATCTAAGTGTCCTCTTCTATAACCTCAAAATACAACTTACCCCCTAATGAATCAATCCCCAAAGATGGAGTACAAAACTTGATAATAATTTATTAAAAAAAAAAAAAAAACAGGAGAAAAAGAAAACAAGTGTTTAGGTTTTGCAGCCAGGACCAGAGAGCCTTAATAGCAGACTGTACTAACACTGACCTATTAAGGAAGTCTGGGGGGCACCTGGGAGGCTCAGCAGTTGAGTGTCTGTCTTCAGCTCAGGTTGTGGCCCCGGGGTCCTGGGACCGAGTCCCACATCAGTCTCCCCATCAGGAACCTGCTTCTCCCTCTGCCTATGTCTCTGCCTTTCTCTTTCTCTCTCTCTCTCTGTCTCTCATGAATAAAATTAAAAAAAAAAATCTTACAAAAGGGCAGCCCAGGTGGCTCAGCGATTTAGCACCACCTTCAGTCCAGGGTGTGATCCCCGAGATCCCTGATCGAGTCCCACTTCAGGCCCTGCAGGAGCCTGCTTCTCCCTCTGCCTGTGTCTCTGCCTCTTCTCCTTCTGTCTCTATGAATAAATAAATAATTTTTTTAAATCTTAAAAAAAAAAAGGAAGTCTGGGAGGCCTTGCAGAAGAAAGGAAGAAAACAGTGAAATGAGGCCGCTCGACTGAGACATGGGTCAAGATGTCATGAGCCTTCTCATCCATCCTTTTGTGAAGATCTGCCATTTCTCACACAAGGAGCAAGCCAAGTGTGAGGGTCAGGGCAGTGTCCTAGGGGTTTGGGGTCTGGTGTTACAGTGACTCCCCAAGGCCAAACAGAAGAGCAGAGGATGCATTGCTCAAAACCAGTCTCTGAGGGAGCGGGGGGGGGAATTCTCCACCAAGGTCAGGATATGAAGCCAAGCTGGGCAATAGTCATCAGTAAATTCTAGATTAGGGAGCTATGCCAGAGTCCCAGGCAGAAAGATGATAAGAGGGCCTAGATCTCTGGAGGAAGTAAGGATGATAGGCCTAGAGCATGTGCTTTTAGTGGTTACAATCACAGTTACACTTTTGCCTACCTTCAGGGGCAAAAATCCTGCACTGGCATGTACTGTTTTATTCCCTTTCTATGGTTTTGGCGATCTCCACTTTGCCACAGTTCCTGCCTCTCCCCTTTGTTTATATCCTTGATACTTCGTATGAGATGTGTGCTATGTGTCTCCAGGAATTTATACTCCAGCTCTAACTAATACTTTACATGATAGCAGATTAATCAAGAGCGCATATTGTTTGTTCATTATTCATTTTTATGGCTGGGTTAATAATTAAGCAATTTTAGTTAATGGTTAAAAAAAAAGAGAGATAAAGAAATAATGGGTCTCCTGTTTGGTGGCAGTCAGGCTTCCTTTCTGGAGCCACGCTGCTGGGGGGCTCTGAAGCGGGCGTGAGCTCCACCATGGGACCAGGTTCAGTTGATGGTAAAGCCTGGCACAGCGTAATGTAACAGACTATGTGTATTGTTTGTTCAACATCAATCCAAAAAAAAGACTGTGTGTGTGTGTGTGTATGTGTGTGTTTGTGATTTCTTGAGAAGGATTTGCCTGGCTGAAGTAATCCTGACACAAAGGAAACTGAAACCATACAGAAGCAAAACAAACACATACAGAGTGGTTCTCCACATTTAAAAATTACATGACAATGCAACCATTATAGTGAGTTATTTATGGGGGCAAAGATCCTGTCTCATTCATTTTCTAGGTCTCAGTATTGAAGTGTAGTGTCTGGCATATGGCAGGCATTCTATAAACATTCCATGAACGGAAGTGAACTTCATTGCTTCATATCCCCACTGCTGGTCTCCTTTCATCCATCCAGTTAACAGGCTACACTTGACCTCCGCTCAGCTACTACTTCCTCAAAAAGACTCGCCCAGACCTCCCCAACTTGATCAATCCCCCCTAATAATACTATTATGCACACTCCTTCAAAGCACCTATCAACTGTAATTGTACATTTGCTTGCGAGGCTCTTTGATATAAACAATGCAAACCATAAACAATAAATTTCAAAGAGGCAAGGACTGTATCTTTTTGTTTTTCACTCATGCAGTAAATGCTGTTTTTGTTGGCATTTAGTAAATATTTGTTAAAGTAATGGACCAACAACCCATAATTTTCATGGTTTCCTCTCATTCTAATAATGCTCACCAGACCTCAAATAATATGAAATAAATTATTCAACACACACTCACATAATAGTCAGAGCTGGGAAAGCAAGTTTGCAATGCAGGCCATCCAGTGCAGAAGCATTTTAATAAGGCAAAGGAAAAATGCAAATATCTTTCATTATAGCTAGAAGTTAAGTCTCCTTTCTAGAACACACCATTCAATTGCTTATGGAGAAATGTTTACTCTTTTATAGGCATCTCAGTTGTACCACTTTTTTGAAGCATAATCTATTAAATTGAACCACTAAACATCAAAAACTCTTAAGCGTTGTCAATTTCATATGGTCTAAACTAGCAGACTATGTATATTTGCTTCCATAGTTTAGTTTAACCATATGTAAGCAGTTTTTCTGTGAAATTGTTCTCTGTACCTTCAGAGTAAAAAAAGGGGGGTTGTGGAATACTCTGCTGATTCAAAATACAATACTGAGGAATATGAGCTATGGTAAAGAACAAGGTTATTTTCTAGTTTAAGACAAAGAAGGAGCAGAAACAGAAACCTAGTCATATTTAATCTAATATCTGAACATTTATAATAAACCAATATATCCAAATATTCCAGTCAGCAACTTAATAAGTAAAATTCCAGGAGAATAATTAAGAGGCAAGAAAAGAATATCAAAGAGGGCTATTGCTTCAATTGGACCATATTTATGAAGCAACCCCTTTGGTGTCAGCATACTCAGCATAAGACTCTGCAGTGGAAAACACAGATACAGCCTCTGCCCTCAGGAACTTATAATCAATGAAAGAGGCCTCAACAGACATGTGCAAAAATTCTCAACATCATTCATCATCAGGGAAATGCAAATGAAACCTACAATGAGATATCACTTCACTCCTTGTCAAAATGTCTAAAACCAAAGAGATAAGGAATAACAAGTGTTGATGAGGATGTGAAGAAAATAGAATCCTCATGCACTGTTGGTGGGAATGCAAACTGACACGGCCACTGTGGAAACCAGTATGGAGGTTCTTCAAAAAATAACAGAAATACCAAACTATCTAATAATTCTACTACTGAGTATTTACCCAAAGAAAACAAAAATATTAATTCAAAAAGATATATGCACCCCTATGGTTATTGAACATTATATTCACTATGGCCAAATTATGGAAGCATCCTAGGAGTCTATTAACAGATGAATGGATAGGGAAGATGTGACAGATACATATGATGGAATACTGCTCAGCCATAAAAAAGGATGAGATTGTGCCATTTGTGACAACGGGGATGAACTAGAAGGTATCATGCTAAATGAAACAAGTCAAAATGGAGAAAGATGAATACCATATGATTTCATTCATATATGGTGCCTGAAGACAGCAAATGAATGAACAAAAAAGTAAAATCAGAACTATAAATACAGAAAACAAACTGATGGGTTGCCAGAAAGGAGGGTGGTGAAGGGTTGGGCAAAATGGGTGAAGGGGAGGGGAATGAGAGATATAAGCTTCAATTATAAACTGAATAAATCATGAGAATAAAAGGCACAGCATGAGGAATACAGCCTATTGTATTGTAATAGCATCGCCTGGTGACAGATGCAGCTACATTTGTAGTGAGCACAGCATAATGCATGGTTTTGTTAAATCTGTGTTGTACACATGAAACTAATGTAACACTGTGTCAACTATACTCAAATTTAAAGAATCATTTAAAAACAATAAAAGTGGACTCAGTGTTCCTCAAGCTTCCTCCCATTCCCTGAGGTAAACCCTTGGCCTCAGGCAGGTCCATATGGATATTCTCCTTCCCCTGTAGGGAATCACTTATCTCCACGTAGCTAGAATAAGGTGGGTGGTGTATAGTGCTATCACACCAAGTCAGGTTTCAATGAATATTTTTAGGATAAATTAAAGAATTAATTAATTAATCACTCCATTGATATGAAAGGGAGATCTGTACAATAGAAGCTGGGTGAGAGGACCTATAGTTTGCTTTCAACAAAGGTCATTTTTTTCCGGCTTAGTTCTAATCTTCTAAGCTTTTCAATATATATTTTGATGGTTCTTCTATCACCTGGGATAAAGAAGACATGTTTATGGCTGACTTAAAGTCAACCTTACCCAAAAGTAAAAGTTTGATTTTCTTCTTTAACCATGCAGCAGATACCCCTGGCTCTTAGAAGGTAGAAGGATCTCAGTTCTGTTGGGAATTGGGAAAATTACAAAACCTCTCTGTGCCCATCTTTTTAATCTGTAAGATGTTGATAATCATATATAAATCTTCTGAGAATTAATATTCTGAGACAATACATGAAGCCATTTGGCACAATATCTGGCTTATAGTAAGCACTCAGCTAGTGTTGGTATTATGATTAATACTATGTTTATTGTAGCATTACTATTCCTCTTCCTATCTATTTTTTATTGGGGAAAACGAAGTCCTAGTTAGATTGAAGAACTCTGATAAGAAGGTAAAAAAAAAAAAAAAAAAGACCTGGTAACTTCATTCAATCATTCCACAATATTTATTCAGTTTCTGCAAGTATCTAGGTTGACCAGCTCCCAGAGTCAAATGGGCAACTTACTAAAGGCTTAGAAGGGAGAGGGTAGAATTGAGAAAGAGTAAGGGAAGCATAAGTGAATGCGACCAAACTAAGGTACAAACCCTTATGCAACCAGCATAAATAAAAGGGATCAGGTACAGAAGTGAATGTCAGGGTGATTGGGCAGTGTTAAGCCTTATAAAATCATATTAACCTTTAACATTATGAGAGCCTAAGTCTGGAGAACTTTTTTAACCATGACTGGACCCTACCTACTTAACCTAAAATATTAAAAAATAAAAATAAAAATTCCCCGTTTTAAATGAGCATAAATCTCATCAGAGATGGTTTTTTGGGTTATCATAATAAGAACTAACAGGTAGAATATGGTTACCTTGGCAAGAATTCACTGAAAATTGAACTGGAAGTCTATTCAGAAATGGAGGTCTACAGTGAGCTAAGGATGAAAATCCAACCTAGTGAAGAACAGTAAGGATGATTTCCTAATGTATTGAGCAATAAAATAGGAAAGTAAAAGCAACTCTTCAGACTCAAGACTTAAATCCCAGGTTGCTCAGAGCTGGTCTTAAAGAGATTGAAGTCAGCAGTGGGGAAGCAGCAGTGACTTAGCTGAAAGTCCCCAAGTTCTTTACAGGGTCATTATTTGCTGACTGTTTTCTACCAACTACGTATCTGCTTTCTACCAGATATGCCAGAGTAGCCTGCTAGAAATACACAAGACTCAGGAAGCTATAAATGCACAGTCCCTAAAGGTTTGTTTGTTTGTTTTTTAACCAGGCCAGAGAAGAGGGGAAGGGACAGGAAGATGCCTTGTGACCCATCAGAACTGTGAAGGCTATTTGTAAGCTAACACTTAACCAGTCATACTTGCACAGATGCTGGAATAAAACAGGAACATGCCTGGGTCACAGAAAACTGACTTTATTACTCTCAGCCATAGTGAGAGTCAGAGTATCATCATCGTCCTGCGCTGGTTCCCAGAATGCCAATTAGCATAAGGCAACACAAAAAAGGGTCAGGTGGCACCTGTACATTGAGTGAGCATTATAGGAGAAGGACCCTGAGCTTAAGGAACCTGAATCTTTAACATTTGTCAGTAGGCATGCCTACTCTTTGCTCTGGACAGAGAGACATTATCTCTATTTTCCAAGGCTGTTCACTGTATAAACATTCTTGAAATAATAGAATGGAATAAGGTCAGTTAGTTCCTCTGCTCACAAAACATGATGAAATGAGACACCCATTCCGAGAATCGTCTCCCAACATGACCTTGACACCAAGTGCACTCATGAAAAACAGGCTTAAATGCTTGACATCTTGCTGGTTGAACAACTTAAATGACAATGGATATGCAAAGCCCTTTCTGGCTCAGGAGAGCATCTAATCTGGACAAACTATCATTTCAAATTCCCAAGAACATGTTCCTGAGCTTGTCAAACCACCCAGAGGTATCTATGTCCTCTTTTTTAAGATCAGCACACATTTCTAAGACTCATCTTTTACCATTTCCCAGAAGGATTTGGGGATTTATATGACAAAAGGCCTTTGCAATATAATATCTCTTTTCTACTGGTGCCAGAATGGTATTTAAAAGTATAGTCTATATCTATCATGGGTTTAATGTAGGCACAGTCCTACTCTATACTATGAGCGCATTTCAATAATAATGCCCCCGTGCCTCTACCTACCTACCCATCCACCATGCCTCCTAAGTAAGGCCATCAACACTGAATAGTAAGAAAGGCCTGAGTTTAATGCTGACTAGCTGTTCCCTTGGATGAGTCACTTCTTCCTCTACCTTAATCTCTTCGTTGCAAAACGGGAATAGTAACACTCATTCTTCCTACCACACGCAATTTGAGAAAGTCAAATGGTGTAACGTCTGTGGAAGTATCCCATAACTAAGGAAAAAAAACTTTAAAGTGATTTCATACTATAATTAGTATTTCTCCAGCTCGTGTGCCTTCAGGTATGCCTTTGAGCAGACATGTATAAACCAAGTCTGGTCATTTCCTATGCTCAGAAACCGAGTCACTGTACTGCATCAAGCAGAGCTGTGGGGTAAGCAGTTATCTGCAATTAGATTCATGTGTCATTGAGTGTCCAGGAGATACCTCTTTACCATCAAGGATTCGGAGTCAAAAGGGGAAAAAGAGGGAGGGAACACACTGTTATTTCTAAGTCAGAAGCCTTTCCCAAGTATATAAAATAGCCCAAACGGTGTGATATCAAACAATGGGCTTTGGTCAATGTTTAGCTGCAAATCAGTGAATAGTAATAGCACAAGCATCAGATCAAAAGTGGGAGGCAAAGAGAACAGGAGCAAGGGAAGAAGGCAGGGATCTGCTACTGATTGATGCAAACAGCTTTGAAAAGAAAACCAAAGTAAGAATAAAAAAAGAGCTAAAACACGGAAATATGAATATATTCTTATGACACTGTATTATCTTCCTTAGGAAGAGAGCTTGACCTGGATCAGTCCTACCCACCCCAGAACTTTGTACTGTATTCTCTTCTCAGAAGTTGTCAAATTTTGGCAAAGATAACCACTTAAAGGAAACAGGTTTTCCATTAAAATTAAAGCCAACAAAATTATCTATTCCCTGAATTGCCTTTGAGTTTCAGATGCTTTGGGTCAGCAATGAAATTAGATGTATCTAAGTATGTTTCTAATAGCATCCAAAAGTCTAGAAAGAAGTGATTTGTAGAGCTCCGCAGTGTGAACTCTCTTTCTGGAAAAGAGCGAGTTCAGAAGTCCACTTTGGGCATCACGTGTTTTCTATGCACTTGTCTGTGTTTTCCATTCTGTTTTCTCTCTTAGCTTATTTGACCTGGTCTTCCAGTTTATTAATCCTGTGTACTGATATGTTCCCTCGTCTGTTCAAAATATCTAAAGTTCTTAGTGTTAAATTTTTCATTTGGAGAATGTCCATTTGATGAATTTCTATAAATTTTAATTCTCTGCTCAAGTTATTCATCTCTCCAACTATCTTGGTACATCATTTTCTCCATTTTCTTGATCATATTAACCAGAGCTACTTTAAGTCCTTATCTGATAAATACAATATCTCAATCATTTATGAGTTTGTTGTGGTTTTGCCCCCGCTTCCCCGGTTTTGGTCATTTTGTCCTGTGTTATGGCATGCCTTGCAATTTTTTATTAAATATCATGGAAACTCTGAATGATCTCTTTCTTCAAAGAGCGTTAAATGTTTTCCGGGCATTCAGAAAAAAAGAAGAAAAAAATTCTAGTAGATCATCTGTTCCTTTCTAGGCTTGACAGGAAACCCTGTCAGCTCTTGTCTTGTGGTTTTCCCAGAGTAAAATCCCTACTCCTGGGGCTTGACAGGCAGGGTCTCCACCAAAAGCCTGACACTGTTTACCAACACTCCCCCACCTTGGCAACACTTAAATTCCCAATCTCTCCTTTAGCACCATGTGGCTGCAAATATCTCAGATCAGCTATTGGCCATCAGATATATTTTTGTACTAGGTTTCTTGAAATCTCTGCCCCTTTTATGTGCAGGTTAGTAGTTAGCTAGTAAGCAGAATTTATATGTAGACTTTTAGGCCACTTTTCTGTGGTTTCCTTCTCTTCAGAAATGCACCCATCTAATCCTAGCCACTTTGGTTGCCTCAAATTCTGACTTCTTTCTATCTAGTCCCATAACAAAAGCCACTTTCTTCTTATACTTCATTCATGATACACATCGAAAGAGAAATTAGATCCCCTCCTTAAGGCTGGTAGACAGTAAATATAGTTTGACATAGTAGAATGAGGCTAGGCAGGGTTTATGGTATTGGGTGGGGGGAGGAGACAGCCTACTAAAATAGCATGTAGTAAAAACAGCATGATTTACTGTGGCAGACAAGGATAGGTACAGTTCAACATCAAAGTGCCAGAAAATCAGGCGAGTACCAGGCAGACTAGGTGATTCTCAAAATCCTGAACTCCCACGATAAGCAAGGCATTAAGAAGGCAAAGAATCCTGAAGTGGAGCCTGGCATAGCTACATGGGCCTCTGGTGTGCCAATTAATTTTCCCCATCAAAGTCTTTTATTTTGTCTAGATCATGGCTAATTAATCAGACTCAAAACACTTAGACGCCTAAAGCAACTTTGACTAGTTACATGGTAACCACAGCCATCAGTAATTACATAAGGAGATAGGTGTCTATTTATCTATAACCTACCACCAACTCTTCAGGCTCCATTACACCAGACTACAAGAGAGACTCCAACATCCTCAGCATTATTCAACCTCATCAGTCACCCAGCCCTCTGACAGAGACCAGAGAGCTTCCAGCCCTTGTGAGTCATGACTCATAGCAATTATTAATAAAAACTCATTTATAAGAACATAATTTTTTTGAAATAAAAATATAGAATTAATCAACTATCTTACCTTTCTGGTATATGTATTATATTTACCATGAGCAATGTATTATTTAATGATTAATATTTAATGCTTAAAGAACCAACATTGTTAACACAATTTTTATTTTCTAGATAAGCGGCTATAAGAAACATGGCATTTTTTATGTGTTTACCTCTATATTCCTTTTACTTATTAGGAAAAAAATGAAGTGCTCATCTTCTTGATATTTCCACAGCTTAGCACCAACACACAGTAGGTGATCAATAGGTGAATAATGATTTAATTAAACATTTTTTGTTGTTTTGTTTTTGTTTTCAAGAATGTTTTTTTTAATAATAAATTTATTTTTTATTGGTGTTCAATTTGCCAACATAAAGAATAACACCCAGTGTTCATCCCGTCAAGTGCCCCCCTCAGTGCCCATCACCCATTCACCCCCACCCCCCACCCTCCTCCCCTTCCACCACCCCTAGTTCATTTCCCAGAGTTAGTCTTCATGTTCTGTCTCTTGTTCTGATATTTCCTACCCATTTCTTCTCCCTTCCCTTCTATTCCCTTTCACTATTATTTATATTCCCCAAATGAATAAGAACATATAATGTTTGTCCTTCTCCGATTGACTTATTTCACTCAGCATAATACCCTCCAGTTCCATCCACGTTGAAGCAAATGGTGGGTATTTGTCATTTCTAATGGCTGAGTAATGTTCCATTGTATACACAGACCACATCTTCTTTATCCATTGAGATGGGTTAGCAACTAATCCAAGGAAATGCCCATCATGCTGCTACCAAGTTAAATGGACTTTCTTGTCAGGTACAGCTCTATAATAAAAATGGAGAAGAGAAAAGAATCTGGAATTGTTACAGATTCTTTACTAGTAAGGATATAGCATGCAATCAAAAGAGCTGAAGAGGAGAGGGTTTGTTCAAGAACCGACTCTGTCACTGTCTGTCTCAGACTGTGTCTTAGAGCACGGTACACAACGCTTAGGGATTCTGTTTCCTCACCTGTAAAAGTCAGTAAAAGGAAAGGTCTGTTCTCGCTCCACAGAGCCCTGGTTCTGCAAAGGTGAGGCGGGGAGCTGAACTCCAGTCCCCTCCCTTGTAAGAACCAAGTTAGTTCCTCTTAGTTTCTCTAGATTATATTTGTACCACAGGTGCCATGAAAAGTGGAAGACCACATGATCCCAGAAATTTTACCAACTCTGAAAGTTTTTAATTCATGTTTAACTAGATGAGGGGGGAAAAAAAAGAATAAGCTGTCAATTTTTATAATCAGAACCAAAAATAAAACTATTTTCATGGTGCCCAAACTAAGCATTTCTAAGACAAATTTCCAAGATTTCCTTAATTTTTAAATTCACATACTTAATAAATATTTAATCCATGTCTTAAACTCATTTTCTCATAATTCATCACAGTACTTATTTTCTGAGAACTAATGCCACATCTAAAAGGACTTCTTAGTCTATTCTTTTTAGCATAAAGCTGGAGTTTCAAAGCAAAATAATTTAATTTAGTAACTAAGCTGATAATTACTCTGGTTTATGTGGTTTTTAATATTGAAACATTAATTATTTTCCAGTTTCTCATTTATTGGGCTTTATCATGTGCTAACAATGCTTATAAGAGAAATCATTGGAACACTGAGAATTCCTTCTCCAGAAGGTGAATTTCTACTTGATCTCCAAATTTTTAAGTATTTTAATTTAAAAGAGTAAATCTTTTCTCTTTCTTGATAATATGAATTATTAAGGGAAATACAATAATACCTCACAGCTGGGGGGCACTTATATATATATATCAACTCTATACTACACATTTTAAATAAGCTACATTTCTCTGCATTCTGCCAACTGCAAAAAGTAGCTTTTACTACATCCCAGAAAGGAAACTGAGACACAAGCTCTCACACTTAATGAGGTTCTTATTCATGCATTTTGCTGAATACCAACATCTACCACAGGACATGTATACCCTGGGAATGAAATAAACCAGGATGTTGAAAATTGCTAAAAACAACAGTAGTAAGCTAGAATTCATTTTACTCTTTCCTGTTTATTTTTATTTTCCTCAAGATATATTACCCCATCATAAAATAAATAAGATAGTAACGAGAAGAAAAAAAGCAGCAGAGACAGAGCTGAAGTCAGGAAATGTACACTTAACATCAGTTCTGCCACTGGCTACATGGCTTTGGACAAGTCTTTAAATATACATTCTAAGACTTTAATTTTACCTACATAACAATTCAAAAGGGCTTGGGGGAGTTCCATCAATAGTAACTGGGTCACATCCAAACTAGTGTGAAAATTATTATTATTGAAGGAATAACTGCAAATAATAGTCATGTTTTAATTTCCATTTTACTATCCAAAACTAAGCTTCAAAAACTATTCTAAGACAGTTTAAAAATGGTTTCCTTTGTCTCACATGGAACTTTTCCTATAAATAAAACTGTCAATATTTCCTGTGTGACTCTTCTTCATTACTCTGCAACTTTCTAAAGAAAAACTGCATTAAATAAACTCTAGAGAAGCCATATTTAGAAGATATGGCAATTAGCAAACACTTCTTAAAGTTTATTTATCTTATAGGACAGATGCTTTGTCTTTTTTTTTTTTAAGAAAAAATAAACTGAAGTTAAAAGAAAGCACATATTTTTGCTATATCAAATAAAAATCTAGTTTACAGGGGATCCTTGGATGGCTCAGTGGTTTAGTGCCTGTCTTCAGCCCAGGGTGTGATCCTGGAGACCCGGGATCGAGTCCCACGTCGGGCTCCCTACATAGAGCGGCTTCTGCCTGTGTCTCTGCCTGTGTCTCTCTCTCTGTGCTTCTCATGAATAAATAAATAAAATCTTTAAAATTAAAAAAAAAGTCTAGTTTACAAACAGAAATACTAAATGGTAAGATTTGGTCAGTATGTGATCAAAGCTTTGAATTTCCACAGGTACCATTCTTTTCTTATACTTTACCTTTTTGACAGTAGGAAGTCAGGCTCTGTCTGTCACTTCATCTTGTGGCCTGAAACCAAAGGTCATGGCGTTATTTTCATGACAAGCTACAAACAAAAACAAAAACTCCTATTCCTAAATTTGCTAATTGTATATTCAAAGTAGAAATCACATTTCCCTTCTATTCAGGATTTGCCCATATAACAATACAGCAAACTTCTTTATATGTAAAACTTTTCAGATCAACTCAGCTTTAATACTCAACCCTGGGGCAGCCCAGGTGGCTCAGTGGTTTAGCGCCACCTTCAGCCCAGGGCGTGATCCTGGAGACCTGGGATCAAGTCCCACGTCAGGCTCCTTGCATGGAGCCTGTTTCTCCCTCTGCCTGTGTCTCTGCCTCTCTCTCTCTCTCTCTCTCTGTCTCTCATGAATAAATAAATAAAATCTTTTAAAAAATAATAATCAACCATATACAATGTGTGGGTTAAATAACTCTAACTTCCTTCCTGGGGGGTGGGGAGGGGAGATAGAAATTTGACCTTCCTTTGCTTTTTTTTTTTAATTTTTGGTTGAACATTTGTATCACGAATTAGCCCACAAACCAAATGAGCATAAATTGGTTTGTTTCTTTTTTTTTAAAGAGCCACCAATTTTGGTGAATTTTCATTTTGGTTTACTTTTAATTTAACATTTTAGATTGGTTGGTTGTTTTTTTTTTTTTAAAGACAGCCACCAAATATTGACTCATATCGTCTTATCTATTCATCTTCTAATTCGATTGTTGGTTCTCTTGACTGTCTGATACCAATCGCCCACTGGTATAACATCCAGAGAGTTGTAGAATCCTCTTGGTGGCATTTTCAATGTGTGATTCCACCACCTTCATCCATATATAAACACACCACATAAAGACAAGCTAAATGACCCAGCAGGATTTAAGAGAAGTGTAGCTCAGAGTTTATATTTCTGCGTAACTCCTGATACTCTAATCCAGTATGAAGGGAAGAGAAATCTAACAAGGTTGACTTACTGAGTCTGTAATGTCCTGTTTTAATACCCAGCTATTTTTCACTCTTTGTGACTGAATTTCCAGGGGTATATATAGAGGAAGAACTAGTTATACACATTTAGTGAAAAGGAACGTTCCATCTCCGTGTCTGTAGGGTGCCAGCTGACCTAAGAGTAGACTGATACAATCAAGTTAAATTCATACTTATTAATATGCAAAGCACTCTACTAGGGATACGGAGACATTTAAGATAAGCTTAGGAGCTGGGCCTAAGGAGTTTTTAGGGAAAATAATATACTTTATCAAAAGTGGAGACCTACTTGTGCTAAAAGAAATTAGTCTTCCCTCTAGTTTTAAATTTTTTAGGGGCTCCTGGGTGGCTCAGTTGGTTAAGTGTCTGCCTTCAGCTCTGGTCATGATCCCAGGGTCCTGGAATTGAGCCCCACATTGGGCTCCCTACTAAACAGGTAGTTTGCTTTTTGCCCTTCTTCTGCCCCTCCGCCACTTGTGCTCTCTCTGTCTCTTTATTTATTTAAGAGAGATAGAGCGCACAAGCAGGAAGGGCAGAGGGACAGCGAGAGAGAATGTGAAGCAGATTATACGCTGAGCATGGAGCCTGATGGGGGCTTGATCTCACAACACTGAGATCACCACCTTGAGATCATCACCTAAGCTGAAACCAAGAGTGGACACTTAACTGCATCACCCAGGTGCCCCAAGTTTTGCATTTGTTTTAACTTCTCTTCCAAATAGTTTCTGAGAATATAATGATATAATTGTTATCACACAATCCAAGACACATGAGGCACCTGTAGTTTCCAACTGTATAATGGCATATGTCTTCATATAAAGTAAATAACTACATTAACCCTATATATAAATTTTATTTATTCTCAAAAAGTTCTGGTGAGAACTGAAAACCCCCAATCAAATAAATAAGGATACGATAGAAGATTTCATTGTATTTGTTACCAAACAACATTGCCAAGTTTTTGAAAAATATTTTAAAACTATTCAGTCCATATTTCTAACCTAATGATAACAATTATTATTTATTTTGTTCTGAGAGTGTCAAAAATAAAATTTTTGAGTGCTATTTAAGTTGGGTATTTAAATAGACAGTTATCTATTAACTTAAACTTTGAATAAACATTATGGCTTCATTAACAATTATATTTTAATTAGACCTTTAAAATTTAGAAATAATAGCTCAAGCTAAAAATAATGAGCTGGTAGGCACTTATAGTGGTTTAAAAAAATACTGTGTGTATTACACAAGTTCCATAATTTCTTCTAAGTACACTTAACTAGGAAAATTGTTAGGTTTTTTCTTTTATTAGTAGTATACACAATGAAACAAAAAACTGAATTCTCTAAATACAATGGTTATTAAAAAAAATAAAAGTGGGACACCTGGGTGGCTCATCGGTTAAGCGTCTGCCTTCCGCTCAGGGCATGATTCTGGAGTCCGGGGATCGAGTCCCACAACAGGCTCCCTCCATGGAGCCTGATTCTCCCTCTGCCTGTGTCTCTGGCTCCCTCTGTGTGTCTCTCATGAATAAATAAATAAAATCTTTTTTTTTTTTAAATAAAATCTTTTAAAAAATAAAATACATAAAAAATTTAAAAAGTCCCTGAATTTTGCTTTTCGGCTTCACATTTTCATGAAATTCTAGTTGTCGTAATGATCTTAAATCTATGTTGTGACAAATGAGTGATTCTTTTTCTTTTTAAGAATCTCATGCCTATGCAGGTAGTCATTTATCCAGCAATAGGTAAGTATTTAAACTCTACAGAAAGCATTATGCCTGTTCCTCTTAATATACCATTTTACCTAACAAATATGGACAGGTCACTCTATCCTCTTTACTTTATAAAAGGTGATGTGATGTCTGGAGAAATCTATGGAATTTGGGGATTTAGAGGAGCCAGGTGGGAATCCTGGTTTTGCCACTTACTGGCTCCACGGCATGGACAGGACACATCACATCACCCAACTCTGCTACTCCCTTTATTTATAAAAAAGGGAGTAAACAGTATACATGTGCAGGTTGTGTGACAATATGAGATAACCTGTATAGCCAGTCTGGCACAAGTCCTCAATGAAGGCGGCCATGACTATTACCAATAGTATACACGAGGGTCACCTCAATGGACTAGAGAGACTCGCCTCCTCTCCTGAATACATGGATAGTCATAGTGAAATAGCGTGTTTGAGGAGGGAGACCACCCACCATCCACCAAGACCACATAGCTGTTTCTGGACTGTCCACAGAGGGGTTGCTGGAAAAGCAGGATGGTGGAGTAGGAAGATGAGGGTAAGAGAGTTAGAGGAGGCTCCTCTGCTCACTGCTGCATAGACAAGACTCTATCACTGAAAGGTGTCTGCCTTTGTGGTTTCTAAAATCTGTTTTTTTTCACTTCAGTTAACCAAGACTTTCACTGAATGGTCCCTAAGGTCACTGACCTATGTTCTCACACTCAATGTATACTGAAAGGGTCGCTTGCACCATTTCAACAAGGCACTAGATGCACAGGAAGGAAAAGTCTAGCACCAGAAAAAAAAATGTGTATGCCCACTCAATATGAATGCCTTAGTAATGGTAATATAAGTTTCATTTTATATTTGACACTGAATTTTTGTGACTTTTCCATTTCTCTTTCTCATTGACTCATCTTTATTCCTCAAACTGTTATAATTCTGGTATTTGTTTTTTTTTCAGTTAGGTCCCTGAACACAATTTTAAAGCCAAGTTGCCAGTTCAAAGCCAGATGTCTAACCACCACCGTTAAGGATTGTATTTGTCCTACAAACACTTACTCAACAAACTCCCATCAGATAAAATTTATAAACAAGGTAGTGGGCTTGGTACAACAGGCAAATGAGAGAAATGATTCAATTCTGCTCTTGTGGAACTCCATCTGGTAAGGGATAAAGGCAAACCATTACATAGCTAGAGATAAGCTGTGAAAGGGTAAACCCTAACCCAGTCTGGAATACCAAAAGGGAAAGTGGCCAGTGAACTGAGAATTGAAGAAAGAATAAGAGCTGACCAGCCAGTACAAAGGCATGAAAACATGTAACTCGTGCTAAAGTCATCATTATACTACTAGACCTCATGTTACCACAGGATCCAGTGAGCATATCCATTCCTGAGCAAATGGAAGAATTTGTGAGGTATCTTGGCCAAGTAATACTCACTTTAGCTATGTTTCTTCCTCATTAAATGAACATTCTCAATACTTTATAGTTGCTAGATGTCACTGTGTGCAAAACATCCTACCAGGAGTCATGGAGAATCATAAAAAGAAGAAAACAATATAACCTTTGCCTTCAAGAAAGATGCATTAATTCAACAAATATTTATTGTGCTTTAAGATTTCTCCATGTGCCTGGTGCCCTGCAAGTTGTGGAGACAAAAGGTAATATATACTATTTATTGAAGCAAGAGGAGAAACAGAAGCATAACAATTCTAGCATTACTAACTCTTAGTCTTTGAGACTCTCTTAATTTTGCCCTTTAAATCTGCAAATGCCTTCTTAAACTCTCTAAGCCCTGAAGAACCATTATAAAGCAAAGTAATGTATATATGTTTCAAAAGAACATCATACCAATCTTCCAGAGTTCTCAATGTCCTGCGGTTCCCATGCCACACAAATGCGTGATCACTGGTTTAACCTTTAGTTTGCATATAATCTGCTTCTGCAAATAGATTGTAACATCCCTGTAAGAACTAGGTATCTTTTAATATCCCACTGTGTTTAAAACAATGTTAGGAATATAGCAAATGCTCAAAAAAAATCAAAATATTTATACATTATTTACTTAGAAGGGAAATAACAACAAACGACTGATTGACTTTAATTTGGGTTATTTTAATAGACTTATTAGTCTGGAACAGTTTCCCACTAATATCTTCCTATGCCTTAGGTTTGGCAACCTTAACAACTACATTAACTTTTTAAATTTTATCAGTCAGTCAGTCAGCAACTTTTTCTAAACACCTACTAGTGTTACAACTCAATTTTCTAGAGAATTATTTACCATAATTATGTCTTGAATAAAATAAACACTGTAGTCCTCAGTATTCTAAAAAACATAAACTTACCAGGTAGGAATACATGAGCCTCAGAAATTTTATTTATAATCAATAAATACAAAATATCTATGAATTGATATAAATATGCTATAATATAAAACACCATAGTTCCTAAAACTTTAGCAATTATGTAACTTTAGCTAAGTAGGGAATATTTGTAGAATATTTTAAAGTTCAAGGTAGTTCTCAAACTTTACATAAGGAATTCATTCAAGAGTGGATTTGTCTGTAGTTGATACTATGTGAGAGGTTATTCACAAATACTCAGAAGTCAACTTCCAAGAAAAACCTTATATTACCTAGAAACAAACAAAAAAAAAGATAGCAATTTGCCAGTAAGTTCTGCTATGATCTTTGATATCCTTAAACAAAACAATTTCTCTATCTTTATCATTCCAAAAATTTAGAAATTTTAGAAGAAGTTATTATTTTCTATGCATTCCATTCTGTTAAAAAAAAAAAGCTAAAGAGCACAGCTATATCCCAATACTCAGAAAATTTTGTAAGTAATTACATTAGAAAATACAGATATAAAAGTAAAACTACATCTCTTTCACACTGATGAAGTCTGTATTCACTAGGACATTTTCTAAGTACAATATCTAGAAACTATAAATATATAGAGTGTGGGTTCAATAAGATAGTAAAATAAGCTTAGAGATCAAGATCAGCATTTTTTTAAGAAAATGGAAAGAAAACAATTTTAAAATACCAAAGATATCACTTCTAGTAAGTATTGTCTAAAATTTGTTTCACCATGTAAGTGCATCTGTCCTGGATCAAATATAAAATGAGCTCCTACCACAGTCAAAAGTTCATTGGTATAAACACACCTTACTTACCACTCCTCTATGTGCTGAATGAGCAATATGAGCAAAGTTATAAAGCCATGATATACATGATAAAATTCAAAGTTACTGAAACCAACTGTAGCAATACAGGAAATGAAAAACCGAGAATAGGGCAGGGGTGGTGGGTAGTGAGACAAAAGAATGGACAAGATAGGAGCCAGACACAGGGCCTTCTTTTAGAGGCAATGGAAACTGTATGAAGATTTCAAGCAGGCTGCATAAGCAGTTTGCACTGATAGATTCTTCAAGCAGCAGCGAAAGGAATAAATTGGAGAGGTAAAAGACCAGTTAGCAGAAAGACAAATACAGGCAAAAGATGTTGATGGCATGATATGCTGGGAAGATATAATGAGAAGGTAGAGTTCACAGAGCTTTGTGACGGATTAAATACAGAGGGTGAAAGAGAAAAAGGGACATCCAACCATGTACAGGCTTTAATATGGAATGGTATACTGCTCCTAATCACTAAGTCTGGGAACACATTAAAGGGAACAGATTTGGGGGTAAGAGGACATGAATTTGGCTTTGATTATGCTTACTTTAAGATCTGTATAGGACATTCCGATTAATGTCCTGTATACAGCACAGAAAAAGTTTCTGGTTGAGATCCAGAGAGCAGGGAGCCATCAACAATGTGGCAGTTAAGGAACATGTAAGTAAGGAAAGAACCAGTGACAGACTATGGGGCATCCACATCAAAGTGGTAGGCAGAGGGAAATAAGACTTCAAGGGAGACCAGAGGAAATGGTCAAAGAGGAAGAGTGAGAATGGGACTCAACACAACACACACACAGAGATCAAGTTCTATAAGAACTGAAAAGAGGTAATTCTATCAAACGTTTAAAGAAGAAACCATACCTATGCTACTAAAGCTGTTTGGAAAGATAGAAAGAGATGGAGTACTTCCAAATTCATTCTATGAGGCCAGCATCACCTTAATTCCAAAACCAGACAAAGACCCCACCAAAAAGGAGAATTACAGACCAATATCCCTGATGAACATGGATGCAAAAATTCTCAACAAGATACTAGCCAATAGGATCCAACAGGACATTAAGAAAATTATTCACCATGACCAAGTAGGATTTATCCCCGGGACAGAAGGCTGGTTCAACACTCGTAAAACAATCAATGTGATTCATCATATCAGCAAGATAAAAAACCAAGAACCATATGATCCTCTCATAAGATGCAGAGAAAGCCTTGACAAAATACAGCATACATCCCTGATCAAAACTCCTCAGAGTGTAGGGATAGAGGGAAATATTCCTCAACATCTTAAAAGCCATCTAAGAAAAGCGCACAGCAAATATCATTCTCAATGGGGAAGCACTGGGAGCCTTTCCCCTAAGATCAGGAACAAGACAGGGATGTCCACTCTCACCACTGCTATTCAACATAGTACTGGAAGTCCTAGCCTCAGCAATCAGACAACAAAAAGACATTAAAGGCATTCAAATTGGCAAAGAAGAAGTCAAACTCTCCCTCTTTGCCGATGACATGATACTCTACATAGAAAACCCAAAGGCCTCTACCACAAGATTGCTAGAACTCATACAGCAATTTGGTAGCGTGGCAGGATACAAAATCAATGCCCAGAAATCAGTGGCATTTCTATACACTAACAATGAGACTGAAGAAAGAGAAATTAAGGAGTCAATCCCATTTACAATTGCATAAGATACCTAGGAATAATCCTAACCAAAGATGTAAAGGATCTATACCCTAAAAACTATAGAACACTTCTGAAAAGAAATTGAGGAAGACACAAAGAGATGGAAAAATATTCCATGCTCATGGATTGGCAGAATTACTATTGTGAAAATGTCAATGTCACCCAGGGCAATTTACACGTTTAATGCAATCCCTATCAAAATACCATGGACTTTCTTCAGAGAGTTGAAACAAATTATTTTAAGATTTGTGTGGAATCAGAAATGACCCTGAATAGTCAGGGGAATTTTAAAAAAGAAAACCATATCTGGGGGCATCACAATGCCAGATTTCAGGTTGTACTACAAAGCTGTGGTCATCAAGACAGTGTGATCATGGCACAAAAACAGACACACATAGAACAATGGAACAGAATAGAGAACCCAGAAGTGGACCTGAACTTTGTGGTCAACTAATATTCGATAATGGAGGAAAGACTATCCATTGGAAGAAAGACAGTCTCTTCAATAAATGGTGCTGGGAAAATTGGACATCCACATGCAGAAGAATGAAACTAGACCACTCTCTTTCACCATGCACAAAGATAAACTCAAAATGGATGAAAGATCTAAATGTGAGACAAGATTCCATCAAAATCCTAGAGGAGAACACAGGCAACACCCTTTTTGAACTCGGCCACAGTAACTTCTTGCAAGATACATCCACGAAGGCAAAAGAAACAAAAGCAAAAATGAACTACTGGGACTTCATCAAGATAAGAAGCTTTTGCACAGCAAAGGATACAGTCAACAAAACTAAAAGACAACCTACAGAATGGGAGAAGATATTTGCAAATGACATGTCAGATAAAGGGCTAGTTTCCAAGATCTATAAAGAACTTATTAAACTCAACAGCACAAACAATCCAATCATGAAATGGGCAAAAGACATGAAGAGAAATCTCACAGAGGAAGACATAGACATGGCCAACATGCACATGAGAAAATGCTCTGCATCACTTGCCATCAGGGAAATACAAATCAAAACCACAATGAGATACCACCTCACACCCGTGAGAATGGGGAAAATTAACAAGGCAGGAAACCACAAATGTTGGAGAGGATGCAGAGAAAAGGGAACCCTCCTACACTGTTGGTGGGAATGTGAACTGGTGCAGCCACTCTGGAAAACTGTGTGGAGGTTCCTCAAGGAGTTAAAAATAGACCTGCCCTACGACCCAGCAATTGCACTGTTGGGGATTTACCCCAAAGATACAGATGCAATGAAACGCCGGGACACCTGCACCCCAATGTTTATAGCAGCAATGTCCACAATAGCCAAACTGTGGAAGGATCCTTGGTGTCCATCGAAAGATGAATGGATAAAGAAGATGTGGTTTATGTATACAATGGAATATTACTCAACCATTAGAAACCACAAATACCCACCATTTGCTTCAACATGGATGGAACTGGAGGGTATTATGCTGAGTGAAGTAAGTCAATCGGAGAAGGACAAACATTGTATGTTCTCATTCATTTGGGGAATATAAATAATAGTGAAAGGGAATATAAGGGAAGGGAGAAGAAATGTGTGGGATATATCAGAAGGGGAGACAGAACATAAAGACTCCTAACTCTGGGAAACGAACTAGGAGTGGTGGAAGGGGAGAAGGGTGGAGGGTGGGGGTGAATGGGTGACGGGCACTGAGGGGGGCACTTGACGGGATGAGCACTGGGTGTTATTCTGTATGCTGGTAAATTGAACACCAATAAAAAATAAATTTATTTAAAAAAAGAACTGAAAAGAATCCACTGGATTTAGCAACAAAGAGGTTGTTTGTTGCCAATTTGCAGTGCTAGAGTCAGGAGACTTATTGCAGCTGGTTGAGTGGTAACTCAAAGGTAAGTATTTGGCAATAGTAAATACAGGAAAGTGTGTGTGTGATTGTGTGTGTGAGCATGTGTGTTTTAGGAGCTTCAGAGTAAAAAAAAATAAGTAGAGCAATATATAGAGAGATGTGAAGGTCAAAGGGAAAGTTGTTTTGTTTGGGGATTTTTCTTTTTTATATGAAAGAAATGTATTCATCATTATAGGCTGAGAAGAAACTACTAGAAAAAAAAGAAATTGAAAGATCAGAGACAGGAAAAAGAGAAAACCAATAGCACAAGCCAAAGTCTTCCTAAATCGGGCTGCCCAATGGAACTTGCTACAACAACAAGGGTGGCCACGCCACCCTGTCCAGTAGCCATTAGCCATATGTGGCTACTGAGCACTCTAGATGCAACTAGTACAACTGAGGAACTGAATTTTAAATTTTGACTAATTTAAATTTAAATAGCTATACATGATGACCACTGGCTACAGAATTGAGCAGTCAGCTCTACACTAAAGGAATGGCCATGAGGCTGAAGACCTATCTGTCTTGAGAAGGGCGCTTGAGTTGATCATGCCTGATAGTCTCATGGAGGAAGGAGGGCTGCTCTGCTGAGAGGTGGGGCAGGGTAGGACCCTTGAGGGAAAAGTTTTGGAGGAGAGATAAAGGAAAAGATGGGAAAGAGCTGACCAGAACAATAAAAAGCAGAACATAGCAGAACTGAGGGCCAAACTGAGACTGAAAACCAGAACTGTATGGCAGGCAGTGTGAGAACAAATAAGGCAGGGAGCTGGCTTGATAAAAGGTTGGGAGGCCGAAAACCACAGGTGCTAACAAGAGACTGTTGACATAAAACATGACGCCATGGACAGGTAAAAAAGTAGCCAGAAGAAAAGGAAGGGGCAAGAGATCAAGCTTTCAGTTGGGTCAAATGACAGTAAGTGAGTAGGAGAGAACAGGAAAGGACAAATGGTTTAGGACCCAAGGGGATGGAGTTCTACGTAATGTGAGGGCTTGAGGCAAGTCCTGGTTGGCTTAAAAGAAGCAAGCAACAAGAACATAGAGGTAAGTTTGGATGGTTGTTCTGGTAAGTACTAGGGGGCATTATATGATGGTGGCAGGGGCGGGGGTTCAATGAAAGAACATGAGCCAAGTACAAAGTCCCCAACAATTCAGAAAATCAGAATGATATATTGACACATATGAAGAAATTCTGTAAGAATAAGAATTTTTAGGACAGGGTTTCTGCAGAACACTGCAACAAAGAAGAGGGAAAGGGAGGATGAATGTGGGAAATGTGGTCTCAACTGTGGCTTATCAGGAAGTCCTGAAAAAGGACTGGGAGAAGCAGAGAGATAGAAGGAGGATTACCAACCATCTGCAAAGATGATTACCTCCTAACAGGGAGGGTTCGTGTTGGTACCATAAACAACCTGCCCAACCCATAAGTTTCTCTATTCTCCTTTCCTAGGACTTTGGTGCACTTCACTTTTCTTCAAAGAGGCAGAGGAAGTAAGCACAGTTTTGGCTATTACTATTATTAAGTCACAATTTTTGCAGCTATTTTTTTAAAGATTTTATTTATTTATTCATGAGAGACACAAAGAGATAGACAGAGAGAGAGAGGCAGAGACACAGGCAGAGGGAGAAGCAGGCTCTACGCAGAGAGCCTGATGTGGGACTCGATCCAGGGTCTCCAGGATGACACCTTCAGGCGGCGCTAAACTGTTGAGCCACCCGGGCTGCCCCAATTTTTGCAGCTATTAAATGCATTTGTAAAATTGAAAGAGTTACTTCACTTTTCACTTGTGTAGTTCTATTTTGGAATTACCTAGCTGTTGAACTTCACAAGGTTCAATTTCTCCATATGTACACAGTGGGTCCAATATCATCCATATTGTAAAGCTGTCATATTCTTGCATCCAAGTCATTCTCATCCTTATTTATTTATTATTATTAACATTTACTCTGGTTCTTTCTCTCCCTCTGCCTCTTTCGTTTTATGACTCGGCGAAAGCTAGAAACTTTCTCCCGTCTCCTATAGTGCCAATAATGTCCACATGCAGGCAGTGAGCGCGTGCGCACGCACACACACACACATTCACCTCTTCATGTCACCGAGAGACATTTTACAGATACTATTTCTACAACTATCACAAATTAAATCTAAGATTGAACAGTTGCCTAATTTGTTATTTTATCATATATTAATATCATCTATTTAGCTGTTTTTAGATATGGCCATTCTTAGTAATAATTGGTTATCAAATTCCTTAAACTGTGTCATTTGCTTCTTTCAAGAACTTATACTCCCCCCTGTGGCAATTTGATGGAAAAAAAACAAACCAGAAAACAGGATCCTAAGGACAGATCACAATTCATAAGTCATTCACAAGTGATATAACAATGATACGTGCCTTGCTAGAAAAAGGCTGTCAACAGAAAGTCACAACATTCTTTTCATCCTGTGTAATCTGCATAATACATGACCCCAAAACCTACTGGGCTCAGGGCTAATTTTTGCCAAGTGCTAAGGCAGAAATTTAGTGTCTGAAAGTATTTAGATATGAGCTAAAAGGAAAGTTCTATTTTACTTTAGCAAACATTTTTTTCGAGTGTTTACTCTGTGACAAGCACTCTGTTGAGTGCATTACAAGATTTTTGGTATTTAATCCTTACAAATTATCACACCCATTTTAGGAGGTGGATATTGCTAGTATCTCCAAGTTAAAGGAGCCAACTGAGGCTTAGATTAAGTAGTTTGCCTGATGTCACACATTTAGTAAACACAGCTAAATAATGAAACAAAGAAGAAAGCAATCAAGCAAGCAAGAAAGAAAGAAAAAAAGAAACTCTCTCCTGAAATAGAGAAATACAAAGTCCAGCAAATTCTATATTCGAGTCAATGCTATGTTACCTCTGTTAATAAACATTTGAAATCAAGATAAGAAGAAGTTGGTCTAGCTAAATCCAAAATAGTGGCTACTTTTATGAAATGCTTTAAACTACAGAATCAACTTACCTTAAGTACTAAAGTTTCACACTGTAATATCAAACTAGTACTGTTGATAATCTTGCTTAATTAAATATAAATCAAGCTTATTTTGCCAGGCTTTATTCTTGAGAGCTCAAAAATGTAAATATCTAAGGTGTTTTGTTTTGTTTTGTTTAAATGAGCTATGAGTGTCTTTTTTTCATCTGTTTTTCTAGCCCTAGCCTAATTGAATATTGGGCTGTCTGGTAAAACAGTATTTCCCTACCACCACCAGTGTCAGGAAAGATAAGAAATCCCAAGCAAAGTGACCCTAGGCAGTGCTTCTCTAAAGGCTGCCAGGTAATGCACCTGTCAATGCATTTGGGACATTGTTGCTGCCTTGGGTCACCTGCCCTCACATTAGTCTAACAGTATGCTTTTTTTTTTTTTTTTTTTAAGATTTTTGTTTTATTTATTCATGAGAGACACAGAGACACAGTGAAGCCGAGACACAGGCAGAGGGAGAAGCAGGCTCCCTGCAGGGAGCCCGATGTGGGACTCAATCCAGGGACTCCAGGATCACGCCCTGAGCCAAAGCAAATGCTCAACCACTGAGCCACCCAGGTGTCCCAGTCTAACAGTCTACTTATTGTAAACAAAGTAGGTTCCAGATTATCCTTCATATGTGACATAGTCATTTTCCCTTCTTAAAAAGCTGGATGGGATGCATGAGAAACATAGGAGTTTTTTTTGTTTTGTTTTGTTTTGTTTTTTTTTTTTTAAGATTTCATTTATTTATTCAGGAGAGACACAGAAAGAGAGGCAGAGACACAGGCAGATGGAGAAGCAGGCTCCCTGGGGGGACCTGATCCCGGGACCCCAGGATCATGCTCTGAGAGAAGGCAGACCCTCAGCCACTGAGCCACCTAAGCGTCCTGGAAATATAAGAGTTAAGAGTTGGGGTGAATGGGTGATGGGCACTGAGGGGGGCACTTGACTGGATGAGCACTGGGTGTTGTTCTGTATGTTGGCAAATTGAACACCAATAAAAAATAAATTTATTATTAAAAAATAAAAAGAGTTAAGAGTTCCTAAGCCCTCTTTAGGTTTAGGCCAGGCTTCAGCTGAGTGAGGTGAGAACATCAGAGAGGCAGAAGAGGCATCACCATGCTGTGGACTCCCCTTGCCCCGGCAGCTCCTTCAGGAGCTAGCTGGGAAAAATCTGCTTGACTGGGGAGGGAGATGCCTGCCTGGAAAGTAGTCAAAGCCAACAGGGAATACTTTGGCTGTCGCAGTGCCCAGCCCTACTGCAAAGTAAAATAGGTTCAAAGTCTAGCTGAAGCTAGACCGGAAGTTTGTTTGCTCACCTACAGAGCTGAAAACAAACAGAGTCTCAAGAATCAACCATATATGGAAATGGCAGGGCTAAACACATGAGCAAGAAGAATAAACAGAGCGGTTAGAAATGATGAAAATCACGACAAAAAATTCATTTGGACAAGATCAACTTTCATCATCTCTATGCGAGAAACAGCTTAACAGTGAAATATTTTGGGACATTAGCAAGTCTATGGTTCCATGAAACTTTTTCCTATAGTTGTTAATTTTCACATACATGCACAGGTCAATAAGAAAAGTCTCTCGTTCTAAACCTTCCAGTCCTAGATAACACTCTTAACTGCTGCTCTGTGTAGTTATGACATAGATCTCATGCCATTAACAACATGAAATTAGTCATGATTCAAATCACATTATTTCACTGTGAAAGCAGAGAAGGGAAAAGTCATAAGCCTTAAATATGAACTGTATTCAGTTTAAGGAAAGTCCATTTTCACTCAAGATGCAGTTCACAGAATAAGCATTATGTCAACAGTCTGCTGGAACATGTCTATTAAAGGATACTTGTAGAGAATCTATGTGTAGCGTAGATACTGCTTCAAAGCCAATGGCCTAAAAAAACAAACAAACAAACAAACAAACAAAAACAAAGCCAATGGCCTGAGGCTCCATCGAGACATTTAATCATAAGGGTAACTAATCAGTGAATGATGCAATTATTCAAGAAGACTTTCTTTTTTTTTTTTTTTTTCAAGAAGACTTTCATGATGCCTGTGGTTGGTCTGAGACTCAGTCTAAACAAGATTGCACTGAGTGAGTTACAGACATTTTCATTGTGGGCTGAAGCTAATATCACACTGGTACACACCCCGATATTAAGCCTTCCAAAGCATACCCCTCATCTTGGTTCATTTTTCCTTTTTCAGCTATATCAGTTCATCAGCAGATAACAAACTACACAGGTGTCTATACAGCAAGATCACAAAAATCTTAACTGTCAAAAAAAAAAAAAAAAAAAAAACCTTTGTCTAAGCCCATGCAGACCATAACTGTTACCTTTCTACTTCACGCTTATCTCAGATCACAGCATAATCCTGACTTTGCCAATTAACCCACAGTGTTTTATTTTATATGCTTTCTAGGGTGTGTGATTTCAGAGTTTGAGGAAAATTAGAGATAACTCCCTTAAGAACATGCAGTGTTCAGAGACCCCTGTATATACAGAATATGAAAAAAAGAAGCAGCGGAGTTTGGAAGAGTCAAGGATGTTCCCTTGAGAAGAACTGAATTGAAATGTACATGTCCCTGCTCCACTTCTGACCAAGCTTGTGTTATGTCACATAGTCATCTTTGACCTCACTTTTCTCACCTGCAAAATGGGAGAACAATACCTCACAGAGTTGTTGTGAAGCTCAAGGGACACGCTGTATGTTAGAAGGCTCTTTAAATTTAACATCACATCTCTGGATAAATGGAAGGTGATACAGCCATACACGTATCCATTTCAGGCACCCAGACAAAGCTCTAAGTAGCGTTCCTGTTAAATGGATCTGACAAAATCAGAATTGTACATTCCACCATTAAATCAAACAATGCATTCGTTCACTTTGACTTCAAATCTGAAGATTTCAAGAGTTTAGAGTGTGCTTTTCTTCTACATGTGTGGTGTAAGCTCTGACTTGGGAGGTAAAGCCTTATCCATGTGTTCAGATATTCATATATAATTCCTATAGGCATAGTTATTTAAAAAGCCATACACAGGAAAACATCTTAGAAAGTCTTTGGACAATTTGAACAACTTAGTTTTCATCATTCTAGAATGTACTGGCTACCAGTTTCCATTTAATTTGAAAACTCACTTGTCAATATCATTGTGCCATAGTTCATGGTACAAAATGAAATGAAAGAAAAATATCAACTCAAATATATATTGAGTGTAAAAATGTCTATGGCATTATGTTAAGCAAAAGAATACTATCTTGGTTTCTTTTTTTTTTTCCTTAACGATTTTATTTATTCATGAGAGACGCACAGAGAGAGGCAGAGACATAGGCAGAGGGAGAAGCAGGCTCCCTGCAAGGAGCCTGATGCAGGACTCGATCCCAAGACCCTGGGATCACACCCTGAGCCAAGGGCAGATGCTCAACCACTGAGCCACCCAGGTGTCCCACTATCTCGGTTTCTGAGAAAGAAATAATCTAAAGAAAACATGAACACAGGCACCAATAGACATTTTGTTCTTTCTTTAGTATTCACACATTGTATTTTTACCTAAGGATTCGGGGTAGCTTACATGCTTTTCATTGAAGAAAGGACTCTTTGAACGTCTCTTCTTCCATGAAAAAAAATGGAATAAAAATGATAACATGCAAATGAAGGAAGCAGATGCCATCATATGACTAAAATAAGCTAAGTACAGAATTTCATTTTATGTATCCTGAAAACTATGATTAAAAGAGAAATATACTGTGATAATTCTTCCATACAGATGACATGTAAGCACATAAGACAAAAACTGAGGTGGGCATTTGACGGGATGAGCACTGGGTGTTATTCTGTATGTTGGCAAATTGAACACCAATAAAAAATAAATTTATTTAAAAACCCGTTTTCTTTATGAAGTATCACCCATGTTGGGTATAGAGATTACTTGAATAAATAAATATTAAAAAAAAAAAAAAACACGCCACACTCCAGGGAGCCCTGGAGTTGTGAGAAGGGGCTCAGGCCTGTTGGTAGGAGGTGGGAACACATTTCAAGGGGTGAGCTGACGGTGCCTGTCTTAGTTTGCTCCACCTCCCCATACATCGGCAGAATCTCTGGGGACACATTCACATCACGTCGATTTTATAGTCGTCCTTTCAAAATATTTATCCTTTACTCCTATTCTTTGAAATAAGTCATCTAGTCTTGATTCTCTATTCCTCTTCAAACTATTGATTTGGTTTCCCCAAACCACACATTTGACAGACGGTTATCAGCCTTCTTTTTCCTTCTCTCTTATCACTTTAAGTATCACCAAAGAAACTCTTCCCATCTAAGATGATCAAACAAAGTGCTGTAAAGACTTGTTGTTAAGCTAGTAAATCTAAGTTGCTAATATGTCAGGAAAAGTGTTAGAGACCCATCTCTACCTATAGTAGCATCCATGTTTTCCAGCACCACCTCAGATCAATGCGAGCAGACTAGAGGCAGCACAGGATTGTAATTAAACTAATAAAATACATGAGACAAGTAATAAACTGAAGAAAATGCCATTAAAAAAATTCCTTTGCTTTCTCACTCTAGCGATCAACTGCTTCTACAAGTAAGTAAATGAACAGGCAAACATAAACCCAGACCACATGGAACAGCCTTGACTACTTTCTGACAAACACCTTTGTATCACATAATATCCCAAGAAAGTCAGAGAACTAATTATAAGGAGGCAAGAGCAGGGAGGAAATTAATGTAATTTAGATAGTAAACATCTGCACTTCTTTCCCACCTCTGAACTCCCACGGAGTACGCCCTCTCTCTAACCTTCATCTTAAGCAAATATAAGACAAGGTAAACTAAGCCAGAGTCCCTGAAGATTTTATGATGGTATTTATTATATTTTTTTCCCCAAAAAGCTGGCATATCATTTTTAGGGGTGGAATTCATTTACTTGATTGAATTTGAGGCATGCTAGACACATCTGAAGCCCACTCCCAACCCACCATAACAACAAACTGCTCACTGTCCAGATACACTTATATGGCCAGATTTCCTATAAATCTGACAGCTCAGTGTATGTATTGCGTATGGGTCTTGGCACTGAGTCACATTCCTCTGTTATGTTTCCCTGGGAGCTCTGATTTCCGTTTTCAGGGCTGGCACAGACGCCTACTTGCTCTTATAAGAAAATGTCTATGACCGAAAGCTGAAAATGTGCAAGATTCCTTCTTTAAGTACACAAACACTCCAAAGTCTGGCCACTTTCCTGTAGTCCTGCCAGGTTTTCTCTATGTCTGATACCTGATCAAATAACTATCTTTTTAATAGGGAAAAACAACAAAAAACCTAAGAGAAGGAATGTAGTACATACACAGCTGAACATCTTATAAGACTTAACCAAACGACCTGTACAAGTGATGCCTGAGTAGACACACACGTACCTTATATAGCTCTGTAAACAGGACTCAGTGGCCAGCTTAATGAATTCCTCATTTAAAAAAAAAAAAAAAAAAACTCTCTAAAAAGCATTTGCTAGATAAACACTTGCTTACAAGACAAAATTAGTGCATCTTAACCATTTTGCACACAAATTCAAAGACCTTTTTCTCCCAGTTCGAACCTGCTGTCAGTCGCAAGCGCTGGGAGAAGTCAGAGGTGGACAAAATTATAAGAAGCCACTATTCCCACTACCGCCCAGGTGCACACAAACATTTGCTGAGTCATTTATAATAGTACAAGAATTCAGATCCCATGGCATGAGTTAAGGATGGAGTGTCAGCCTTTCCCTTTGAGTTTCCTGGCACTTGAAGGTCCCCATAATACAATATGAACATATTTTGAGTCTGTGAATGCCTTGGGTGTCTTCTCTTCTCTGTCTCTCTGTGTCTCTCTCTATGTCTCTCTTTCTTTCACTTTCTTAATAATAATCTTTTATTTTAAACTCTTCAAAGGACTTTTGATCATAAAGCCTCACCCTAACTGTATAATGCACACCTCTTTTTCTATGCTGAGATTCCATGTTCTGTATATATCAGTACAAGTATTTTCTCTTAGCCAATATCAAAACCATCCATTTGGAGCTAACAATTGGCTTTTTTAGACTTTGAGGTACCATGTGAATTTTATAGTAAAACCAAGTTCTTTTTATGATATGTCTTGTTATTTTTAAAAACCTAGAAGAATGTAGTATGCATACTATACATGTAGAGAAAAAGAAAATCAAAAAAGATGGGGGGGGGCAACAACTCCCTAAGAATTTTAATCCAATTAATCATCATTAAATCCTACGAAATAAAGTATCATCAACATTTTCATAATGTCAGCTTGGAAATATGGCTCTTACTTCCCTAAGATTTGTGAATGGCAGCTCTAAGAATATAAACCAGGTCACGTGGTCCAGCAATTTATCCCTTCCATGAATGAAAGTCTCCACTTTGCTGTACATATGTGAGGCTATTGGTGGTGGTTCTCAGGCTCTCCAGAGCATTCGAAACTTCCCAACCATTCTCCCATCGACCTCACCCTTGCAAGCCACTAGAGATGACCACCTAGCCCACATCCCATCTTAGGTGAGGCTCCAGCTTCACATCCCTACCCTTCCCCCTCTACCACACCTTCCCAACCATTAGTGGTAGACATAATTCAGGGTTTAGGTCTTGAAAGATTTCACTGTGGCTTCCCACATATTTTGGACTTTTAAAATCATCCATGAGGGAAGAAAAAGCTGGGGGCCCAGTTGCCTTTAATATACATGTGGCTATGAACATAACGTGGAATGTTCCGTCCTTAAATAGGAAATTTTAGGCCTCTTCTCTTTGAGGAATGCTTGGAAAGAACATTAAATAACAATGTTGAAAATTCTTCCTGAGCTTCAGAGCCACCCCCCTCCCTGCTGGCCACTCACACTGTTGACAGGCAAGTTCACTGTGTAACATGTGGACTGCTTAGGGAGGTAATTGTGTACAGATGATGTGGTCTATGCTGAAGTTGGAGTGTTTTCTTTTCTTCTTGGCTCTTTTCTTTTTCAATAGAGCGAATTGAAACGTGTAAAAAAAATGCGGCTGTTTAAACTGTTTAAACATAGGCTGTTTTCAAATTATAAATCTATAGGGTTGTTTCTGAATGCTCTTCTTTGCATCAGACACAGGCATGTTTATCTTAAATCAACAACTGAAATGAGTTTGTCACTGGTAACATGTGTCAAATGATGTGGCATCACAATACAAGAAAATGGCCCAGCTCTGGAATCACTCACTTTACACAAAATGGTAACTGGAAACATTAACAAAAAAACAAAGCAGTTAAACAGTAGATTCTAAGTGGAAGCATGGCTAATTAATTAAGTACTTAGTGCAGCTAACTGGCAATATTAAGAAATGGAAATGTGCTTAGACTTATTGGCCATATTTGACATCTGTGCACAAGCAGAGAGAATAAAACCTGTTGTTTCCTTGACCTGATCTCACTCCACTTAGGCCGCAGGCTCCTTGGACAGTAAGAAGTCACAATCACTATTCATAGCAGTGTGAAGAGTTATTACTAAACTGTATTATTCACTGACACTCTTAATTTATAACCAGAAATAAAAGGGTACACTGTTCTTGCTTAATTATCAGGCTTTTTTTTTACTGTGAGACAAACCAAGTCCAATCCACATTCAAAGATTACAGGTTTTAGTATTTTGAAAAATCACTCATTTCTCAAAGACCCAAACTGTATTTAGAACACCCCAAGTAAACCCCAAGATCCCTATATTCCCAACAATAAAACTGTTACCTATATTAAGAGAAAACAGAGCAAGTGTGCTGGAACACACACCCCCACCCACCCGCAAAAACTGCATCCATACTCTTGACTTGACCCCTGGCTTTGTTCTCTTTCTTGTCCAGGCATGAGGCATCCAAACCGTTATGTCAAGTGAGAAAGAATCAAATTCCTACCTCTCCAACATGGAATGTAAGATTTGCAGGTAGACTTCTTGGGGATTTCAGCTGGTTAAAAGCAACTACTTTTCTGCTCTCTGATGAGTTTCAAAGACAGCCTCCGAAATTAAAATAGTACAAAAAAATAAAAAGGAAACCCTTCCGAATTTTTTAGGAATCCTTGCTGTTAGCCTCTTAGGATACCTACCTCTTAAAAAACATGTAAGTCAGTGGGTAGGGCGGGTACAACTATTAGAAACAGAAGTGAGGGGCACCTGGGTGGCTCAGGGGTGGAGTGTCTGCCTTCGTCCCAGGGCATGATCGCAGGGTCGCAGGATCGAGTCCCGCATCAGCCTGTCTCTCTCTCTCCCTCTCTCTCTCTCATGAATGAATAAATAAAATATTGAAAGAAAGAAAAGTGAGTGTATAACAAATAGTAGTAATTGATGTGTTCATCAATGATGTAAGTCAGGAGTGGTGCGAAGAGGCAAGAGGGGAAAAAAAAAATCCTATTTGGTGCTGGAAATACTGAGCCTCTTTGGGGGGGGCGGGGGGGCGGTGAGCTGCAGTGTGCCAGCTTTTTCAGACGGGAAGAATGCGGAGTGTCAAGGGGTCAGGATCAATCCGGTGTGAGTTGATGAGGCAGGAAGGTGGGGAGGAATGCAAGGAATGTCCCTGTTTGTGTAGGACTCCATTCAGCTCATTGGAGAGCCGGGGCCGCCCGGAGCGTATAAATGCCGCGGGCCGCCCGCCTCGGCCTCACACAACAACTCTTCCCGCAGAGAGGAGGCCGCCAGCGCACCTCCGTCCCCGCGACCGACCGCCTCTCCACGACGGCAGCCGCCCGAGCGACCGCTCCCAGACCTCGGCTCCGAAAGCCCGGGCCCCCACCTCCCCGGCCCGAGCCCGCGACCCAGCGCCGGCCCGCCGCGCCCTCCGCGCCCTCCGCGCTGCCCTCCGCGCCCTCCGCGCCCTCCGCGCCGCCCTCCGCGCCCTCCGCATCGCCCTCCGCGCCGCCCTCCCGGCCGCCCCGCTCCTCCCGCAGCGCCCACCATGTCTGCAGCCGGCCTGGGCCCAGTCCGCGGCGCCTTCCTGCTCCTGCTCGCCCTCTGCGGCCGGGTAAGCCGGGAGCCCCGCGGCGGCCGGGGCGGAGGCGTGCGCGCAGGGCGGGGGGGTGCGGGGCAGGGCCCGGGGCGCCGGGTGGGGGGAGCCCGCTGACCGCCGCCTCCTCCCCGCAGCCTGCGGCCGGCCAGGACTGCGGCGGCCAGTGCCCGTGTGCGGCCGCGCCGGCGCCGAGGTGCCCGGCCGGCGTCAGTCTCGTGCTGGACGGCTGCGGCTGCTGCCGTGTGTGCGCCAAGCAGCTGGGCGAGCTGTGCACGGAGCGCGACCCCTGCGACCCGCACAAGGGCCTCTTTTGCGACTTCGGCTCCCCGGCCAACCGCAAGATCGGCGTGTGCACGGGTAAGAGCTGCGGCCTGCGCTGGTGATCCCGCCCCCCCCCCCCCCCCCCGGGAGCCCTGCGCCCCGCGCGTCCCCGACTCGCCTCCTGCTGCTACCGATGCCTGACCCTTGCGTACCCCCTTGTCCCCTTCCTCTCCTTCAGCTAAAGACGGGGCCCCCTGCGTCTTCGGAGGAACTGTGTACCGGAGCGGAGAGTCCTTCCAGAGCAGCTGCAAGTACCAGTGCACCTGCCTGGACGGGGCGGTGGGCTGCGTGCCCCTGTGCAGCATGGACGTCCGCTTGCCCAGCCCCGACTGCCCCTTCCCGCGGAGGGTCAAGCTGCCCGGGAAATGCTGCGAGGAGTGGGTGTGCGACGAGCCCAAGGATCACACGGTGGTTGGCCCTGCCCTGGCCGGTGGGTTGAATCTTCCTCTAAGTCGGTGTTGTGAGCCTCCCTCCCGGGGGCTGACTCCTCGCTTTGCCAAGGGAACGAGGAAATGTCTTATCCTGGCGTCTTACTTAGTGTTTGTGTGCTCTGCTCCCACAGCTTACCGACTGGAAGACACGTTTGGCCCAGACCCAACTATGATTCGGGCCAACTGCCTGGTCCAGACCACAGAGTGGAGTGCCTGTTCCAAGACCTGTGGGATGGGCATCTCCACCCGCGTTACCAATGACAACGCCTTCTGCAGGCTGGAGAAGCAGAGCCGCCTCTGCATGGTCAGGCCTTGTGAAGCTGACCTGGAAGAGAACATTAAGGTACATTTTCTGCTCTCGTTAACTGATTTTCTTGGAATGATAATGAATAGGACCAAAGTTGGGTCTCACCACCCTTGTTATTAGAGACGTTTTGTCTCCAAAAATATCTAACCATTGAGCTGTTTTGCTGGAATGAGATGTTGTGTAATAGGAACCACCAGCTTTCCACTATGAAATTCTCCACACTGTTAATTCCAGACATCCCAAGAGAGGCTATGTCTATTTTTGGAAGACTGGCAAATGAGACTCAAACTTCCACTCCTCAAAATATAAACAAAAGTCAGACAACCTAAGACTAAAACACACAGAACTTGAAGAAAGCCACTCCCCTGATAGAGCCATTGATTTTTTTTTTTTTCTTCTGCTTTGTCTTCCTTAGAAGGGCAAAAAGTGCATCCGTACCCCCAAAATCGCCAAGCCTGTCAAGTTTGAGCTTTCTGGTTGTACCAGCGTGAAGACATACCGGGCTAAGTTCTGTGGAGTATGCACAGATGGCCGTTGCTGCACTCCCCACAGAACCACCACGCTTCCTGTAGAGTTCAAGTGCCCTGACGGAGAGGTCATGAAGAAGAATATGATGTTCATCAAGACCTGTGCCTGCCATTATAACTGTCCTGGAGACAATGACATCTTTGAGTCACTGTACTACAGGAAGATGTATGGAGACATGGCATAAAGCCAGAGTGTGAGAGGCATTAACTCATGAGGCTATAACTTGAACTGATTCACATCTCATTTTTTTGTGTAAACATGATTTCAGTAGTACAAGTTACTTTAAATCTGTTTTTCTAACTGGGGGAAAGAAAAAGTGCCGCCAAATTCAAAATATTGTGCCATGTGACCTTCAAATAGTCTATCAACCTAGACACTGGTTTGAAGAAAGTAAGACTTGACAGTGGGACTGCGTTAGCACATAGCACCAGAGTATAACAAGGTGTGACTTTAGGAACAGTGGGAGAGCACCTGTAGAAAGGATTGTCATCCTAAAGTAGAATGTGCCTCCTCTTTGGAGTGTAAATGGGAAGGAGAATTTTAGCATGCTCACTGACCTACCTGCAGCTCCAGCGACAGCTAGGATGTGTGTTCTCCAGCCTTCTTCATGAGGCTGGGTCAAGTTCTTTTTAAGTCAGAACAGCAGATTCAGCTCTGACATTCTGATTTGAATGATACTGTTCAGGAATCAGAATCCTGTCTATTAGACTGGACAGCTTGTGGCAAGCTAATTTGCCTGTAATAAGCCAGAACTTTTTTTTTATTGATACTGTAAATATTGTGTGTGTGTGTGCGTGTGTGCGTGTGTATATATATATATACACATATATATATATTTGTACAGTTATCTAAGTTAATTTAAAGTTGTTTGTGCCTTTTTGTTTTTAATGCTTTGATATTTCAAATGTTAGCCTCAATTCTGAACACCATAGGTAGGACGTAAAGCTTGTCTGATAATTCAAAGCATGAAATGGATATTCAAATGGAAATTCTGCTCAGAATGACAGTCCATCAAAACAGATTGTTTGCTGAATATGAGGTAATGATGTCCTTGGGAGTCTGATTTGTCAGTTGGAAATGTGGTAGCCTCACTTTAATGAACAAATTGCCTTTGTTAAAACATGAGTGGCTCTGTATAGCTGATCAGTTTTTCCACCTGGAAGCATTTGTTTCTACTTTGACTATGACTGTTTTTTGGACAGTTTACTTGTTGAGAATGTGACCAAAAGTTACATGTTTGCACCTTTCTAGTTGAAAATAAAGTATATATTTTTTCTATAAAAAAATGTGGATATTCACTTTTCTAAACATTTCTGAGTTTTCTTGAATATATATGGGAAGCTTTTGTCTTAAAACAAGTTATCTGTAATTTTCTAAATCTGTTATCATATCTGCTGATGAATTGGTTAATCAGGTCAATAGAATTTTCCATAAACCTATTTCACGCTGAATTAAGTGTCACAAACTTACAGGCATACATAGTGTGTATATAGACACAGTATATATGTGTCTGTGTATGTGTTTGTGTACAGACATTTTTTGTTAACTTCACAGTACTTTATAGATCCTTAGGTTCAGTTCTCTCTAGGTAACTTAAATCTCCATAATCCCTATTGGTTACATTTGATCTTGTTTACATTTAATACCTCACTGGCCATTGTAGGCATTTAATTTACAAACTTTCCCATCACAAAATACTCTCTGTTCTACATAGTAAAGGTTTTAACTATTTTTTGAGTTTGTATACTCTACTATAGATCTATTTCTGAACTTCAATAATCTTACTGTTAAATCTGCAAATTTTAAAATCTGCATTTAAATGGAACCATCTAATAAGTTGCATTTTTGCATAGTTCTGTTTTCAGTTGCCATGATAACCAATCACAAATAGGTGATGGTCTAAGTAGAAAAGGAGCATAATTTCTATTAACATTAATAGAAATTTATCTTAAGTTAAAAGCAATTCCTCCATTGCCCCAAGCTTTTGACTATCAGATTTCAAGATCAATAGTTTACCAAGTAGTTGGTAAGTGACAAAATGAAATTGTTCAAGAAGCCTAGAAATGATTCTGGAATCTATCCAGGCCTCTACCAAAACGTGAATTGAAGTAAGTGGCAAACAAAAATATTCCAAAGACAGCTAAAAGCACAGTTTTCTCCAGATCAGTATAGCTGTGGATTTTAGGGGGGGCATAGTTGCAGACAAACTAACCCATCACAGGGTAATCAGCAGTGTTGTAATGCCAGTGTCATTCCAAAAGACAAAATTACATCTGAAAATAAACACTAGTTCTACCAACAGTGCCGATGCCACAAACCAAAGGGAAAACTTGCCGTGTTCAAAATGTGCAAAGTATTTTTGGTCAAAACATTGGACTTTTAGGATATTTCCATATAAGTATATGGTAACACTGTCAGCAGCTATACCCCACTTCCCCAAATAAACCCACATACATACACACACACACACACACACACACATACACACAGAGTACATTGTCTAATCCACATAGTCTTTCTGTCAATATACTCCTAGATGCAAAGATGAAGAGCCATGGTAAATGAGCCTGAGTGTTTTAAAAGGAATTTGAGAATTCTGGGAAGATTGAAATACAAACAGAGGCATAGATTTTAGACTTCAATTTTCCACATAAAAACAGAGTAACTATATTGCAAAATCAAAATCCCATGAGCAATATTTATAACAAAACTAGGTAGTAAGGCATCCCTTCAATCTCAAAATGTTAGGACGAGAAAATCATCAACCACATAAGACGTGCACTGTGTCAGCATATGTGTGGGAACAAACAGATGTGATAGGATATCTGATGCTTCTGAGAAGAAGAGAACTCCAAAATAGCCAACAGTGAAGTATAGGAGACCAATCTGAGGGCAGGGGTTCTGCCCAAATAAATCTTAACAAAAGAGCTCTCTCCCACGGGAGAGGACTCCATGCTTGTGGGAATGAAATAAAAATTGAGCAGGTCAGAGACAACAGAGACATTGAATGAGAAGGCCTAGGTAAAAACGAGAGAAACAAAGGTTCAAAATCTGAGGAGGTAAACTGCCATATTTATAAAACCACATGAAAATAATAAAAGATCTCTGTGAAGTTCAAAAAGCTGTCCAAACCAAGTGTCCTTACTGAACAAAGTTCAAGAAAACTAATTTCACGTAAAAGAAAGGAAAACAAAATTATCAAAGCTAAATCCCATACAATATTATTATATGAAAATAATAAAAAGCAGAAACAAAAGCATGTCATAAATACATGCCCAGAAAACACATAAAAATTATATTATTTCAAAAGAACATTAAGAAAATGAGAGTAGACATAAATAATAAAAAGGAAACAACTAATGACACAAAATAGCAACACAAATCACAGTTAGTAAAACTTAGAAATATGTTGATAAAACCCAGAAAAGAATTGGAAATTAAAGAAAGATATCAAACAAGAAGGAACAAAAGAGTGAACAACCAGAAATTCCTTAAGAAGAATAGATGGTAAGGAGGAGGGAAATTTAAAAAAAAAAAAAAAGTATGATAATGTTTCTAGAAAAATTGATAAATACATAGATAGGCAAAGAAAATCTAACATATGGATAGTAGGAGGTCCTAGAGAAGAAGACAAGAAATAAATCAAGAAAACTTTACTGAAATAAAAAGTAATTTGAAAGCACATATTGAAAGAACATACCACATACCTGATAAAATCTACCAACACCAAGACATATTCTAGTAAAATTACTGAAATAGAAAGAAAAAGGAAAAACCATCAGAACATCTAGGCAAAGAACATGAATCTCTTAAGTAAAAGAAAATTAACTCATCATCAGACTTTTTGACAGTAACATATTTATTTATGCATGCACGCATGCATGCAACACTTTAAACCAAAATACTGGATTAACATTTAGGATACTCAAAGAAAGAAAATGTGAATTAGGGATCCCTGGGTGGCACAGCGGTTTGGTGCCTGCCTTTGGCCCAGGGCGCGATCCGGGAGACCCTGGATCGAATCCCACGTCGGGGTCCCGGTGAATGGAGCCTGCTTCTCCCTCTGCCTGTGTCTCTGCCTCTCTCTCTCTATGTGTGACTATCATAAATAAATAAAAATTAAAAAGAAAATGTGAATTAAAGAATTTTTATCCTCCAGAACGGACATTCAAAAATAAAAGACACAGAGAAACTGCCAAAAACATGCAAGAATTGGGGTGCCTGAGTCACTTACTCAATTAGTTGACTCAATTTCAGCTCAGGTCATGATCTCAAGGTTGTGAGATGAGCCCCACATCTGGGTATGGAACCTGCTTAGGCTTCTTTCCCTCTCCCTCTGCTCCTCCCCTGCTCTTATCCTCTCTTTAAAATATATATATATAAATACAATAAAAATAAAACATGTATGAATTTCAGCATATTGTTCCTATGGGCCCTTTCTGAAAAACTCTATTAGAGAAAAATCTTAGAAAACAAAAATGTCTGAGAGATATTAATATAAAAACTAGTATATAAGCATTAAGTATAGTTTATCTTTAGGACTAAGATTATGAAGGTTAAAGAGGAGAACATATAGTGTACAGTGGTTATACAGTATGTTCTGACAGTGTAGAATGCAACCATATAGGGTGGAGGAGAATGGACATAGCAGATGCCTCCCCTCAAATACTTAACTGCTTTCATGGTGGTGGTATTATAATTTGGAGACTGTTGGGTGTATAATATAGATAAAGCAGGCGAGCCATTATGGATATTCTATCACTAGTGTTCATGAGTACTAGGATTCCTACTGAGGAGGTCACAAATACAGATATAAAAGAAGTTAAATTCTGTATTTCTGAATTCGAATTAAAAATATCAGCGTAACTTATAATGTATTTTATCTCTTAACACACGCATAAATTTTTTCCTATATCTTCTCAGTGAAAAGGCTTAGATACAATGACAACTCAAGAGAATAAGCATTCCTATGTGCTCTTGAAATACTATTTTCCACTAAAAGAAACTAAGGTTTCTTGGAGAATGGTTTATTGAGGCCTAGCACAAGGAATGTGTAAAATAAATACATTTATTCAGGGACAACCTTTCATATTGTATAATAATGAAGTTAACAAGGACAGTTAAGACCTATCAAAAAGGTTCAGGAGGGGAATGCTTGGGTGGCTCAGTGGTTTAGCGTCTGTCTTTGGTCCACAGCATGATCCTGAAGTCCCGGAATCGAGTCCCACATCAGGCTCCCTGCATGGAGCCTGCTTCTCCCTCTGCCTGTGTGTGTCTCTCTCTCTCCCTCTCTCTGTGTATCTCATGAATAAATGAACAAAAAAAATCTTTAAAAAAAAAAAAGTTCAGGAGGCAAATTTAAAAGATTCCTATTAAAGTTTGGACAAATTGAGCCTCTAGAAGGATAAGAACTTCAGTGCATTAAGACCATTAACTGTCCTTAAATTTCTAGTTCATTTTGATAGTTACAGAAACACACATAATTGGTGACCTGAGAATGACAGAGAAAGTATTCATCATACATAAGCTCTCTGATGATTTTAGTATCAGATTTTTGGTACTCTACACATTTTACAGTGCCTCAGAAGCACTAAGCGCAATCTGTACCAATCCCAGACATAATTCCAAGATGACTTTTAAAATAAACAAAGCTTTAAATTTATGGTATTCATCACATGATGGTTAGCTTAAAGTAATTTTACATTTTTTCAAAATAGTCTTCTGTATTTTTCCAAATTCTCAGAAATGAATATGCATTATTTTATAATTAAGAAAAGGTTTTTAAAATAAATCTTTCAAAAAATAAAATAAAATAAATCTTTCATCTCCTTACTAAAAAATAGAGAATATGCCAAAACGTGTTTGAGGTTTTCATGATTTTGGATTTAATGAACTATTCAACAAATAAATAAATGGCTTAGCTATTCAAGCCACTATTCCTTTATTAGCCCTGTGCCTAGGAGCATGTGCAACACATGCATAGCCTTTAGTGAAGTCACATATATTCATACACATCAGTGTATTTTCATACCTCATTCTCCCATGCCATAAATGAAATCATGAAGATTCTCCTTTGTAAGTTTTTAATAACTATTCTTTACCTCATGAATCATACCAATTATATAGACTGTTGCCAAGACTAAGAATAAACAGTGTAAAATATATCTATCTTTAAAATACTAAGTCAGATTCCAAATCCAGATATAGCTTCCAAAGACATCAACATGAAGACCCATCTTCTATATCAGATGTTTAACCATAATGAAAAAAGAGGAAGAAGTGTTGAGTTAATAAGAAATATTATTGATTAGTTAGAATTTATATCTCAAGAATATAAAGCATATGAAGACTTGGAATAGTTCAACAAATTCTAACAATTTTTTTTTATTTTTTTTTAATTCTAACAATTTTTGTCAGCACAGTTAGTGTATGTAACTTAGGCCAATATAATAACTGAAAGATTGTATGTCAGTATCTACCTAAGCCAAATATATAGCTACCTATGACACAGTAAACTTTCACTCTTAAGTATAGATCCAAGAGAAATGAACAAAATACATAAACAAAATCCTCAAAGCAGTTCTATCCATCCCAAAACTTAAAAGAACTCAAATGTATATCAACAAGAAAATGGATAGAATGTAGAATATTTATACAGTGGAATAATATACATCAATACAAAAAGAATCACTAACATTATGCTGAATGAAAGAAGCCAGATACAAAAGTATATACACTGTATGATTTCATCTATATGACATTTAAGAATAGGCAACCACTAATTAATGGTGATAGAATTCAAAATAATTTTTACTTCAGAGGAGGGCATGAGAACATTTGTTATATTTATTGATGTGTATTTCAATTTTAATTGATCTAAAAATTAAGTAAATAAATTCAAGCACCTTTTTAAAGGAATATTGTCAAAACATTAAAAAGGATTATCTGAGAGTTATTTTTCCACCTTTATAGTATTCTAGATTTTCAACATTGTTTACAAAGAATAATTATTACTTTATAAACAGGAAAAACATTAACTTATTTTTAATATTTCAGATGATAAGCTTCTGAAAAATAGCACAGTTCATATAACATGCTTCACTGCACACTATTATGGCATCATGTATGAAAAATGAGGTTGAGAATTTAATGGGGGTAGAAACTCATAGCTAGAAGAAGAAAGTTCTCCAAAATGCACAAATATTTTAGGGAGGCATTGGATTTTTCTTTTAACATCAAAGGGACTAGCACCAATTTTCAATTTAAATCTCAGAGGACCAAGTTGATCTCTTCCAACATTTATTTTTTTATTAGCTTATCAGCAGGCTTATTCCTTAAAACATAATTCCAGAATGAAACTGATGAACAGAAATCATGAAACTATATATTTGATGTATATTTAGTGAAACTCAATAAACATCATTTAATCTAAGAGGACAAGATTCTAAGGTATCTAGAGTCCCATGTGGAAAGTAACACCTCACTATGTAAGTTCCACTTTAACAATAAGAGTTACCAACACTTTACATTATGTATATGTACAGTTCAATAGGATAGAGGCAGGCAAATGGATATAAAATACTGTTTTATGAAAAACAAAAACTACTCTTATCCACACCACCCTTACCTAATTAAAACAAACAAAACCAAAAAACTGGAGATACCAGTTCATGAAGCATCCTGGGGCAGAGCAGAAGAAACCAAAAGAAGAGAGGAGGAGGTAATACTTTCAGTAAGTTTTACTCATACATGAATAAACAAAAATTTCAAACCAAGTCTATTTTTTTTAAATCGTTACTCTTCATCGACTCAGTTTCATACAAGAAACCAGGCTTTAAAGCACTTAAAGGTCTCAGAGTCCTTTCCCAGAAAGCTGGGCTATAAAATAAATACTACAGTAATGAAATATTTAGTCTAAGATGTAATAAAGACAAAGGGAATAATAATACCCTGAATCTAATTGGTTGAGAAACAAGGTGTTTCTAAAAGTCTCAAGTGACTTCTAGTCAATCATCATCATCATGAAAATAATATACAGAACACATGAAGTATCCAAATCTAAATGCTGATGTGATAGGTGCTACACAAAATGTTAGAATTTAGGAAACAGACAAATTTAACACAAAACCATATATAATCTAAAATTCAGTAATTTTTGTTTAAGATTTTATTTATTTATTAATGAGAGACACAGAGAGAGAGACAGAGAGGCAGAGACACAGGCAGAGGGAGAAGCAGGCTCCATGCAGGGAGCCAACGTGGGACTTATCCCTGGTCTCCAGGATCATGCCCTGGGCCGAAGGCGGTGCTGAACTGCTGAGCCACCAGGGCTGCCCACAGTAGAGTAATTTGAATTGATAAATTGGGGTCAAAATTTTGAATTTAATTACTCATGAAAAAATTTTAATTTATACGTTTCATTCACTAATAGTTTCTCAATCCAGTTTATACTGATTTATTCTGTTTGCGATTGAAGTCCTTTAAAATGAAAACCCTTAACACTGAAAATAATAAAAGATAAACTTATTCTTTTCATATTTTTAAAATGTTCATTTATATCATTTCAGAGGATTGTTTTAAAATGAAAAACACAACTCTGTTTTTTTTTTTTCTTTTTCCCAGACTGAAATCCTCTCTAGCTAAATTTTTCTGATCTGTGGTTAGTATTTCTTATACTCTTTCTAGTAATGCATTATGAAGTCCTGAAAATGACATTAAATCCAAGGGTTAAGGAAAATGTGTCTACAACATGACTGCTTTTTGTTTTTTGCGTTTTATTTATTTGTTGATTTTTAAACTTTACCCATAATTTGAGCTGATGAATCCCAATGTGACGATTATTTCATATCATTCATAATTTTTAACTCTAGGGTTGCTAGGCAAGTTTGCATACTTATGTTAAGAAACTCTAAAAGGGGACACCTGGGTGGCTCAGCTGTTGAGCGTCTACTTTGGGCTCGGGGCATGGTCCCAGAGTCCTGGGATCGAGTCCCACATCAGGCTCCCTGCATGGAGCCTGCTTCTCCCTCTGCCTATGTCTCTACCTCTCTCTCTATCTCTCATGAATAAATAAATAAAAATATATAAAAAAAAGAAAAGAAAAGAAACTCTAAAAGTTCTGGGGCAAGTTCCAGGATGGTGTTTGCATAGATCCCTTAATGTGGAGATGTGGTAGGAGAAGGGATGCATGTGGGGCATGAACTGGACACTGTAGTTCCATGGACTTTGGGATGAAGGTACGGGCTTTATGGTGTGACCTTCAGGAGGTAACCTTCTAGGGAAGAGAGAAGCTTTGCTGGAGTTCTAGGAAAGTCAGTTCATGTGTTCTGCCTCAGTAACTAGCAAAGAAAGTGAGAAAAGCAGCAGAAACAGCATTCCGAGTGCTGTTATACACTCTCTTAGTTCACTCATTCAATTTTGGTGGCTTTCATTGTTTTCCGTATGAGTCTTTGCCAATTTTCTACGATCCGTTGTGGTAGTCTTTGTGTCACACTATTCCAAACATGGTATGATTGTATTGTGACCTTCTAAGAACACAGATTGTTCAGCTAACATAGAGGACCCCACAATAAGAAAACATGCACCAGCCTTTCAAGCCAAAAGCCCAGCCTCTCCATCTGTGGGATTCTTCTACCAGAGGTATATAGAGGAGCCATTAGAGATACAAAGAACTTTGAAAGAACAGTGTGGCATTTTTTTTTAAGATTTTATTATTTATTCATATAGTCACACACAGAGAGAGAGAGAGAGAGAGAGAGAGGCAGAGACACAGGCAGAGGGAGAAGCAGGCTCCATGCAGGGAGCCCGACGTGGGATTCGATCCCAGGTCTCCAGGATCGCGCCCTGGGCCAAAGGCAGGCGCCAAACCGCTGCGCCACCCAGGGATCCCCAGTGTGGCATTATAACTACCCCTAACAGCTTAATAGGAAGCCTGTTGAGAGCTGGCCCTGAGGAATGATGCTGAAAGTCCCAGTAGCCACTGAGGGAAACCAGATTTTTTTTGATTTTTTTTTTTTTTTTTTTAGTTTTTTGGGATTCCAGTCCTTTAAAATTTAACTTTTTAGATTTTAGTGGGATTCCAAGGCAATGGAAGCCAGGAGCCACTGGCAATCACTTGGAGCAGTGTTCACCAGCAGGAAGATCTGCTGGAAGGTGTTGCCACTGGTTAGGACCTGTGACAATATGGGTGGTTATTGGAAGCTGCTGCTATGGAAACTCATGCTAACCACTGTTGGAAATAGTGGCCAGTGGAAACTGCCAATGCCAAGAACAATAGCCAAGAGGCTCTAATGGGATATGTTGACTGGAATCACCATTTGGTGTCTCTAATAGAAAGCTGTGTCTGGGACCATCTATCTGAGTTTGGGGATAGGAAGTGATTTGTTTTGTTTAAATACACATAGCTAAATCATTCTTGATATTAGGGGGGGAAAGAAGTACTATCAGTCTTATTGTGCTACAAACCAAAAGCATCATAATTTCCCTCAAAACCGGCTTCTCCATGTGATTATGCATTTCTTTTAATAACACTATTAATCTACTTGTTTTCCAGGTGAAAACACTCTACTATCATGGAATCCTCCACTTCCCTTTTACCCACACTCAGATATTTTAACTTCTATTTATAAATCCATTTATAGGGAAAGTAGTCTCAGACCCAGTCACAGTGGGCTCGATGCTTTGGTGACTTTCACCTCCAAGAGGTCTGCGAATATTGAAGAAAAATTCCCTCTTACTTCATTAAGAGGAAAGAGAAAATTAACCATTTTTAAAAACACCAAAGCACTCTGTTCTTCTTAACAAGGCCAGCCCTCTGAAGAAACTATTTTGCCAGAGCCTAGCCTATTGGGGTTTTCTCTACCCTACCTAGAGAAAGGGAAATACCTTTTGCCTAATTCCAGCATCCTCTAGCTATGTGGTCACAACTAAGAAGTGAAAAAAATACTTATAAGTGTTGGTGAAGTTCACAGGGGCACAAGCTCACCAAAGGACTGAGACCTAATCACAAAACTATAGAATGTTTCCCCCTCCCCCAACACCCTACTACTATGTTACTAAAGGCCTATTTACTATAGTTCCTTTTATTCACTACATCATGTGTACCTTTGAACAAAAAATTACAAAGCACACTAAAAGGCACAAAACACAGTTTGAAGAGACTGAAGAAGCATCAGGACCAAAGTCAGATATGGGAACTTAAAGAAATAAATATATGTATATATTATGTATATTATTTTTATATATTCAAAATCTATGTATATATTATATATAATATGCTAAGGAGTTTAATGGAAAAAATAGACAACATGCAAGAACGAATAGATAATGTGAGCAGAGGATAAAATTCTAATAAAATATCAAAAAATGCTAAAGATAAAAAAAGACTAATAGAAATGCAGAATGCACTT